>NW_026708264.1:70000-82799 GCF_902713425.1 Acipenser ruthenus
TCTCGGCTAGAGTTTCCCAGAAGACATGTGGGAGACTCTGAGACCAAGTGGAAGAAGATTCTATGGTCTGATGAGACCAAAATAGAGCTTTTTGGCCTCAACGCTAAGCGTTATGTTTGCCACTGATCAACACAAGAAAAGTCCATAATGTCAAAGTGAAAAATAAAATCTACAAATTGTTCTAAATTAATTACAAATATAAAACAGAAAATAATTGATTGCATAAGTATTCATCCCCTTTGCTATGACACACCTAAATAAGCTCTGGTGCAACCAGTTGTCTTTAGAAGTCACATAATTAGTTTAATGGAGTCCACCTGTGTGCAATTAAGGTGTTTCACATGATTTCAGGTTAAATACACCTGTCTCTGGGAGGTCCCACAGTTGGTTAGTACATTTCCTAACAAAAACTACATCATGAAGATGAAGGAACATTCAAAGCAAATCCGGAATAAGGTTCTTCAAAAGCACCAATCGGGTAGGATATAAGAACATTTCCAAGGCATTGAATATCCTCTCAGACCACAGTAAAGTCCATTATTAAGAAATGGAGAGAATATGGCACAACTGTGAATCTGTCTAGAACAGGCCGTCCTCAAAAACGGAGTATCCGGGCGTATAGGGCACTAGTCAGGGAGGCCACCAAGAGGCCTATGGCAACTCTAAAGGAGTTACAGCGTTCCACGGCTGAGCTGGGAGACACTGTGCATATGGCAACAATAGCCCGGGTGCTTCACAAAACTGGCTTTTCTGGGAAAGTGGCAAAAAGAAAGCCATTGTTGAAAAAAACTCGCATCAAATCTCGGCTAGAGTTTCCCAGAAGGCATGTGGGAGACTCTGAGACCAAGTGGAAGAAGATTCTATGGTCTGATGAGACCAAAATAGAGCTTTTTGGCCTCAACGCTAAGCGCTATGTTTGCCACTGATCAACACAAGAAAAGTCCATAATGTCAAAGTGAAAAATAAAATCTACAAATTGTTCTAAATTAATTACAAATCTAAAATAGAAAATAATTGATTGCATAAGTATTCACCCCCTTTGCTATGACACACCTAAATAAGCTCTGGTGCAACCAATTGTCTTTAGAAGTCACATAATTAGTTGAATGGAGTCCACCTGTGTGCAATTAAGGTGTTTCACATGATTTCAGGTTAAATACACCTGTCTCTGGGAGGTCCCACAGTTGTTTAGTACATTTCCTAACAAAAACTACATCATGAAGATGAAGGAACATTCAAAGCAAATCCGGAATAAGGTTCTTCAAAAGCACCAATCAGGGGTAGGATATAAGAACATTTCCAAGGCATTGAATATCATCTCAGAGCACAGTAAAGTCCATTATTAAGAAATGGAGAGAATATGGCACAACTGTGAATCTGTCTAGAACAGGCCGTCCTCAAAAACGGAGTATCCGGGCGTATAGGGCACTAGTCAGGGAGGCCACCAAGAGGCCTATGGCAACTCTAAAGGAGTTACAGTGTTCCACAGCTGAGCTGGGAGACACTGTGCATATGGCAACAATAGCCCGGGTGCTTCACAAAACTGGCCTTTATGGGAGAGTGGCAAAAAGAAAGCCATTGTTGAAAAAAACTCGCATCAAATCTCGGCTAGAGTTTCCCAGAAGGCATGTGGGAGACTCTGAGACCAAGTGGAAGAAGATTCTATGGTCTGATGAGACCAAAATAGAGCTTTTTGGCCTCAAAGCTAAGCGCTATGTTTGCCACTGATCAACACAAGAAAAGTCCATAATGTCAAAGTGAAAAATAAAATCTACAACTTGTTCTAAATTAATTACAAATATAAAACAGAAAATAATTGATTGCATAAGTATTCACCCCCTTTGCTATGACACACCTAAATAAGCTCTGGTGCAACCAATTGTCTTTAGAAGTCACATAATTAGTTGAATGGAGTCCACCTGTGTGCAATTAAGGTGTTTCACATGATTTCAGGTTAAATACACCTGTCTCTGGGAGGTCCCACAGTTGGTTAGTACATTTCCTAACAAAAACTACATCATGAAGGTGAAGGAACATTCAAAGCAAATCCGGAATAAGGTTCTTCAAAAGCACCAATCAGGGGTAGGATATAAGAACATTTCCAAGGCATTGAATATCCTCTCAGAGCACAGTAAAGTCCATTATTAAGAAATGGAGAGAATATGGCACAACTGTGAATCTGTCTAGAACAGGCCGTCCTCAAAAACGGAGTATCCGGGCGTATAGGGCACTAGTCAGGGAGGCCACCAAGAGGCCTATGGCAACTCTAAAGGAGTTACAGTGTTCCACGGCTGAGCTGGGAGACACTGTGCATATGGCAACAATAGCCCGGGTGCTTCACAAAACTGGCCTTTATGGGAGAGTGGCAAAAAGAAAGCCATTGTTGAAAAGAACTCGCATCAAATCTCGGCTAGAGTTTCCCAGAAGGCATGTGGGAGACTCTGAGACCAAGTGGAAGAAGATTCTATGGCCTGATGAGACCAAAATAGAGCTTTTTGGCCTCAACGCTAAGCGCTATGTTTGCCACTGATCAACACAAGAAAAGTCCATAATGTCAAAGTGAAAAATAAAATCTACAAATTGTTCTAAATTAATTACAAATATAAAACAGAAAATAATTGATTGCATAAGTATTCACCCCCTTTGCTATGACACACCTAAATAAGCTCTGGTGCAACCAGTTGTCTTTAGAAGTCACATAATTAGTTGAATGGAGTCCACCTGTGTGCAATTAAGGTGTTTCACATGATTTCAGGTTAAATACACCTGTCTCTGGGAGGTCCCACAGTTGGTTAGTACATTTCCTAACAAAAACTACATCATGAAGATGAAGGAACATTCAAAGCAAATCCGGAATAAGGTTCTTCAAAAGCACCAATCAGGGGTAGGATATAAGAACATTTCCAAGGCATTGAATATCCTCTCAGAGCACAGTAAAGTCCATTATTAAGAAATGGAGAGAATATGGCACAACTGTGAATCTGTCTAGAACAGGCCATCCTCAAAAACGGAGTATCCGGGCGTATAGGGCACTAGTCAGGGAGGCCACCAAGAGGCCTATGGCAACTCTAAAGGAGTTACAGTGTTCCACGGCTGAGCTGGGAGACACTGTGCATATGGCAACAATAGCCCGGGAGCTTCACAAAACTGGCCTTTATGGGAGAGTGGCAAAAAGAAAGCCATTGTTGAAAATAACTTGCATCAAATCTCGGCTAGAGTTTCCCAGAAGGCATGTGGGAGACTCTGAGACCAAGTGGAAGAAGATTCTATGGTCTGATGAGACCAAAATAGAGCTTTTTGGCCTCAACACTAAGCGCTATGTTTGCCACTGATCAACACAAGAAAAGTCCATAATGTCAAAGTGAAAAATAAAATCTACAAATTGTTCTAAATTAATTACAAATATAAAACAGAAAATAATTGATTGCATAAGTATTCACCCCCTTTGCTATGACACACCTAAATAAGCTCTGGTGCAACCAGTTGTCTTTAGAAGTCACATAATTAGTTGAATGGAGTCCACCTGTGTGCAATTAAGGTGTTTCACATGATTTCAGGTTAAATACACCTGTCTCTGGGAGGTCCCACAGTTGGTTAGTACATTTCCTAACAAAAACTACATCATGAAGATGAAGGAACATTCAAAGCAAATCCGGAATAAGGTTCTTCAAAAGCACCAATCAGGGGTAGGATATAAGAACATTTCCAAGGCATTGAATATCCTCTCACAGCACAGTAAAGTCCATTATTAAGCAACGGAGAGAATATGGCACAACTGTGAATCTGTCTAGAACAGGCCGTCCTCATAAACGGAGTATCCGGGCGTATAGGGCACTAGTCAGGGAGGCCACCAAGAGGCCTATGGCAACTCTAAAGGAGTTACAGTGTTCCACGGCTGAGCTGGGAGACACTGTGCATATGGCAATAATAGCCCGGGTGCTTCATAAAACTGGCCTTTATGGGAGAGTGGCAAAAAGAAAGCCATTGTTGAAAAAAACTTGCATCAAATCTCGGCTAGAGTTTCCCAGAAGGCATGTGGGAGACTCTGAGACCAAGTGGAAGAAGATTCTATGGTCTGATGAGACCAAAATAGAGCTTTTTGGCCTCAACGCTAAGCGCTATGTTTGCCACTGATCAACACAAGAAAAGTCCATAATGTCAAAGTGAAAAATAAAATCTACAAATTGTTCTAAATTAATTACAAATATAAAACAGAAAATAATTGATTGCATAAGTATTCACCCCCTTTGCTATGACACACCTAAATAAGCTCTGGTGCAGCCAATTGTCTTTAGAAGTCACATAATTAGTTGAATGGAGTCCACCTGTGTGCAATTAAGGTGTTTCACATGATTTCAGGTTAAATACACCTGTCTCTGGGAGGTCCCACAGTTGGTTAGTACATTTCCTAACAAAAACTACATCATGAAGATGAAGGAACATTCAAAGCAAATCCGGAATAAGGTTCTTCAAAAGCACCAATCAGGGGTAGGATATAAGAACATTTCCAAGGCATTGAATATCCTCTCACAGCACAGTAAAGTCCATTATTAAGCAACGGAGAGAATATGGCACAACTGTGAATCTGTCTAGAACAGGCCATCCTCATAAACGGAGTATCCGGGCGTATAGGGCACTAGTCAGGGAGGCCACCAAGAGGCCTATGGCAACTCTAAAGGAGTTACAGTGTTCCACGGCTGAGCTGGGAGACACTGTGCATATGGCAACAATAGCCCGGGTGCTTCACAAAACTGGCCTTTATGGGAGAGTTGCAAAAAGAATGCCATTGTTGAAAAAAACTCGCATCAAATCTCGGCTAGAGTTTCCCAGAAGGCATGTGGGAGACTCTGAGACCAAGTGGAAGAAGATTCTATGGTCTGATGAGACCAAAATAGAGCTTTTTGGCCTCAACGCTAAGCGCTATGTTTGCCACTGATCAACACAAGAAAAGTCCATAATGTCAAAGTGAAAAATAAAATCTACAAATTGTTCTAAATTAATTACAAATATAAAACAGAAAATAATTGATTGCATAAGTATTCACCCCCTTTGCTATGACACACCTAAATAAGCTCTGGTGCAACCAGTTGTCTTTAGAAGTCACATAATTAGTTGAATGGAGTCCACCTGTGTGCAATTAAGGTGTTTCACATGATTTCAGGTTAAATACACCTGTCTCTGGGAGGTCCCACAGTTGGTTAGTACATTTCCTAACAAAAACTACATCATGAAGATGAAGGAACATTCAAAGCAAATCCGGAATAAGGTTCTTCAAAAGCACCAATCAGGGGTAGGATATAAGAACATTTCCAAGGCATTGAATATCATCTCAGAGCACAGTAAAGTCCATTATTAAGAAATGGAGAGAATATGGCACAACTGTGAATCTGTCTAGAACAGGCCGACCTCAAAAACTGAGTATCCGGGCGTATACGGCACTAGTCAGGGAGGCCACCAAGAGGCCTATGGCAACTCTAAAGGAGTTACAGTGTTCCACGGCTGAGCTGGGAGACACTGTGCATATGGCAACAATAGCCCGGGAGCTTCACAAAACTGGCCTTTATGGGAGAGTGGCAAAAAGAAAGCCATTGTTGAAAAAAACTTGCATCAAATCTCGGCTAGAGTTTCCCAGAAGGCATGTGGGAGACTCTGAGACCAAGTGGAAGAAGATTCTATGGTCTGATGAGACCAAAATAGAGCTTTTTGGCCTCAACACTAAGCGCTATGTTTGCCACTGATCAACACAAGAAAAGTCCATAATGTCAAAGTGAAAAATAAAATCTACAAATTGTTCTAAATTAATTACAAATATAAAACAGAAAATAATTGATTGCATAAGTATTCACCCCCTTTGCTATGACACACCTAAATAAGCTCTGGTGCAACCAGTTGTCTTTAGAAGTCACATAATTAGTTGAATGGAGTCCACCTGTGTGCAATTAAGGTGTTTCACATGATTTCAGGTTAAATACACCTGTCTCTGGGAGGTCCCACAGTTGGTTAGTACATTTCCTAACAAAAACTACATCATGAAGATGAAGGAACATTCAAAGCAAATCCGGAATAAGGTTCTTCAAAAGCACCAATCAGGGGTAGGATATAAGAACATTTCCAAGGCATTGAATATCATCTCAGAGCACAGTAAAGTCCATTATTAAGAAATGGAGAGAATATGGCACAACTGTGAATCTGTCTAGAACAGGCCGTCCTCAAAAACGGAGTATCCGGGCGTATAGGGCAATAGTCAGGGAGGCCACCAAGAGGCCTATGGCAACTCTAAAGGAGTTACAGTGTTCCACGGCTGAGCTGGGAGACACTGTGCATATGGCAACAATAGCCCGGGTGCTTCACAAAACTGGCCTTTATGGGAGAGTGGCAAAAAGAAAGCCATTGTTGAAAAAAACTCGCATCAAATCTCGCCTAGAGTTTCCCAGAAGGCATGTGGGAGACTCTGAGACCAAGTGGAAGAAGATTCTATGGTCTGATGAGACCAAAATAGAGCTTTTTGGCCTCAACGCTAAGCGCTATGTTTGCCACTGATCAACACAAGAAAAGTCCATAATGTCAAAGTGAAAAATAAAATCTACAAATTGTTCTAAATTAATTACAAATATAAAACAGAAAATAATTGATTGCATAAGTATTCACCCCCTTTGCTATGACACACCTAAATAAGCTCTGGTGCAACCAGTTGTCTTTAGAAGTCACATAATTAGTTGAATGGAGTCCACCTGTGTGCAATTAAGGTGTTTCACATGATTTCAGGTTAAATACACCTGTCTCTGGGAGGTCCCACAGTTGGTTAGTACATTTCCTAACAAAAACTACATCATGAAGATGAAGGAACATTCAAAGCAAATCCGGAATAAGGTTCTTCAAAAGCACCAATCAGGGGTAGGATATAAGAACATTTCCAAGGCATTGAATATCCTCTCAGAGCACAGTAAAGTCCATTATTAAGAAATGGAGAGAATATGGCACAACTGTGAATCTGTCTAGAACAGGCCGTCCTCAAAAACGGAGTATCCGGGCGTATAGGGCACTAGTCAGGGAGGCCACCAAGAGGCCTATGGCAACTCTAAAGGAGTTACAGTGTTCCACGTCTGAGCTGGGAGACACTGTGCATATGGCAACAATAGCCCGGGTGCTTCACAAAACTGGCCTTTCTGGGAAAGTGGCAAAAAGAAAGCCATTGTTGAAAAAAACTCGCATCAAATCTCGGCTAGAGTTTCCCAGAAGGCATGTGGGAGACACTGAGACCAAGTGGAAGAAGATTCTATGGTCTGATGAGACCAAAATAGAGCTTTTTGCCCTCAACGCTAAGCGCTATGTTTCCCACTGATCAACACAAGAAAAGTCCATAATGTCAAAGTGAAAAATAAAATCTACAAATTGTTCTAAATTAATTACAAATATAAAACAGAAAATAATTGATTGCATAAGTATTCACCCCCTTTGCTATGACACACCTAAATAAGCTCTGGTGCAACCAGTTGTCTTTAGAAGTCACATAATTAGTTGAATGGAGTCCACCTGTGTGCAATTAAGGTGTTTCACATGATTTCAGGTTAAATAGACCTGTCTCTGGGAGGTCCCACAGTTGGTTAGTACATTTCCTAACAAAAACTACATCATGAAGATGAAGGAACATTCAAAGCAAATCCGGAATAAGGTTCTTCAAAAGCACCAATCAGGGGTAGGATATAAGAACATTTCCAAGGCATTGAATATCATCTCAGAGCACAGTAAAGTCCATTATTAAGAAATGGAGAGAATATGGCACAACTGTGAATCTGTCTAGAACAGGCCGACCTCAAAAACTGAGTATCCGGGCGTATAGGGCACTAGTCAGGGAGGCCACCAAGAGGCCTATGGCAACTCTAAAGGAGTTACAGTGTTCCACGGCTGAGCTGGGAGACACTGTGCATATGGCAACAATAGCCCGGGAGCTTCACAAAACTGGCCTTTATGGGAGAGTGGCAAAAAGAAAGCCATTGTTGAAAAAAACTTGCATCAAATCTCGGCTAGAGTTTCCCAGAAGGCATGTGGGAGACTCTGAGACCAAGTGGAAGAAGATTCTATGGTCTGATGAGACCAAAATAGAGCTTTTTGGCCTCAACACTAAGCGCTATGTTTGCCACTGATCAACACAAGAAAAGTCCATAATGTCAAAGTGAAAAATAAAATCTACAAATTGTTCTAAATTAATTACAAATATAAAACAGAAAATAATTGATTGCATAAGTATTCACCCCCTTTGCTATGACACACCTAAATAAGCTCTGGTGCAACCAGTTGTCTTTAGAAGTCACATAATTAGTTGAATGGAGTCCACCTGTGTGCAATTAAGGTGTTTCACATGATTTCAGGTTAAATACACCTGTCTCTGGGAGGTCCCACAGTTGGTTAGTACATTTCCTAACAAAAACTACATCATGAAGATGAAGGAACATTCAAAGCAAATCCGGAATAAGGTTCTTCAAAAGCACCAATCAGGGGTAGGATATAAGAACATTTCCAAGGCATTGAATATCATCTCAGAGCACAGTAAAGTCCATTATTAAGAAATGGAGAGAATATGGCACAACTGTGAATCTGTCTAGAACAGGCCGTCCTCAAAAACGGAGTATCCGGGCGTATCAGGGAGGCCACCAAGAGGCCTATGGCAACTCTAAAGGAGTTACAGTGTTCCACGGCTGAGCTGGGAGACACTGTGCATATGGCAACAATAGCCCGGGTGCTTCACAAAACTGGCCTTTATGGGAGAGTGGCAAAAAGAAAGCCATTGTTGAAAAAAACTCGCATCAAATCTCGGCTAGAGTTTCCCAGAAGGCATGTGGGAGACTCTGAGACCAAGTGGAAGAAGATTCTATGGTCTGATGAGACCAAAATAGAGCTTTTTGGCCTCAAAGCTAAGCGCTATGCTTGCCACTGATCAACACAAGAAAAGTCCATAATGTCAAAGTGAAAAATAAAATCTACAAATTGTTCTAAATTAATTACAAATATAAAACAGAAAATAATTGATTGCATAAGTATTCACCCCCTTTGCTATGACACACCTAAATAAGCTCTGGTGCAACCAATTGTCTTTAGAAGTCACATAATTAGTTGAGTGGAGTCCACCTGTGTGCAATTAAGGTGTTTCACATGATTTCAGGTTAAATACACCTGTCTCTGGGAGGTCCCACAGTTGGTTAGTACATTTCCTAACAAAAACTACATGATGAAGATGAAGGAACATTCAAAGCAAATCCGGAATAAGGTTCTTCAAAAGCACCAATCAGGGGTAGGATATAAGAACATTTCCAAGGCATTGAATATCATCTCAGAGCACAGTAAAGTCCATTATTAAGAAATGGAGAGAATATGGCACAACTGTGAATCTGTCTAGAACAGGCCGTCCTCAAAAACGGAGTATCTGGGCGTATAGGGCACTAGTCAGGGAGGCCACCAAGAGGCCTATGGCAACTCTAAAGGAGTTACAGTGTTCCACGGCTGAGCTGGGAGACACTGTGCATATGGCAACAATAGCCCGGGTGCTTCACAAAACTGGTCTTTATGGGAGAGTGGCAAAAAGAAAGCCATTGTTGAAAAAAACTCGCATCAAATCTCGGCTAGAGTTTCCCAGAAGGCATGTGGGAGACTCTGAGACCAAGTGGAAGAAGATTCTATGGTCTGATGAGACCAAAATAGAGCTTTTTGGCCTCAAAGCTAAGCGCTATGTTTGCCACTGATCAACACAAGAAAAGTCCATAATGTCAAAGTGAAAAATAAAATCTACAAATTGTTCTAAATTAATTACAAATATAAAACAGAAAATAATTGATTGCATAAGTATTCACCCCCTTTGCTATGACACACCTAAATAAGCTCTGGTGCAACCAGTTGTCTTTAGAAGTCACATAATTAGTTGAATGGAGTCCACCTGTGTGCAATTAAGGTGTTTCACATGATTTCAGGTTAAATAGACCTGTCTCTGGGAGGTCCCACAGTTGGTTAGTACATTTCCTAACAAAAACTACATCATGAAGATGAAGGAACATTCAAAGCAAATCCGGAATAAGGTTCTTCAAAAGCACCAATCAGGGGTAGGATATAAGAACATTTCCAAGGCATTGAATATCATCTCAGAGCACAGTAAAGTCCATTATTAAGAAATGGAGAGAATATGGCACAACTGTGAATCTGTCTAGAACAGGCCGACCTCAAAAACTGAAGTATCCGGGCGTATAGGGCACTAGTCAGGGAGGCCACCAAGAGGCCTATGGCAACTCTAAAGGAGTTACAGTGTTCCACGGCTGAGCTGGGAGACACTGTGCATATGGCAACAATAGCCCGGGAGCTTCACAAAACTGGCCTTTATGGGAGAGTGGCAAAAAGAAAGCCATTGTTGAAAAAACTTGCATCAAATCTCGGCTAGAGTTTCCCAGAAGGCATGTGGGAGACTCTGAGACCAAGTGGAAGAAGATTCTATGGTCTGATGAGACCAAAATAGAGCTTTTTGGCCTCAACACTAAGCGCTATGTTTGCCACTGATCAACACAAGAAAAGTCCATAATGTCAAAGTGAAAAATAAAATCTACAAATTGTTCTAAATTAATTACAAATATAAAACAGAAAATAATTGATTGCATAAGTATTCACCCCCTTTGCTATGACACACCTAAATAAGCTCTGGTCAACCAGTTGTCTTTAGAAGTCACATAATTAGTTGAATGGAGTCCACCTGTGTGCAATTAAGGTGTTTCACATGATTTCAGGTTAAATACACCTGTCTCTGGGAGGTCCCACAGTTGGTTAGTACATTTCCTAACAAAAACTACATCATGAAGATGAAGGAACATTCAAAGCAAATCCGGAATAAGGTTCTTCAAAAGCACCAATCAGGGGTAGGATATAAGAACATTTCCAAGGCATTGAATATCATCTCAGAGCACAGTAAAGTCCATTATTAAGAAATGGAGAGAATATGGCACAACTGTGAATCTGTCTAGAACAGGCCGTCCTCAAAAACGGAGTATCCGGGCGTATCAGGGAGGCCACCAAGAGGCCTATGGCAACTCTAAAGGAGTTACAGTGTTCCACGGCTGAGCTGGGAGACACTGTGCATATGGCAACAATAGCCCGGGTGCTTCACAAAACTGGCCTTTATGGGAGAGTGGCAAAAAGAAAGCCATTGTTGAAAAAAACTCGCATCAAATCTCGGCTAGAGTTTCCCAGAAGGCATGTGGGAGACTCTGAGACCAAGTGGAAGAAGATTCTATGGTCTGATGAGACCAAAATAGAGCTTTTTGGCCTCAAAGCTAAGCGCTATGCTTGCCACTGATCAACACAAGAAAAGTCCATAATGTCAAAGTGAAAATAAAATCTACAAATTGTTCTAAATTAATTACAAATATAAAACAGAAAATAATTGATTGCATAAGTATTCACCCCCTTTGCTATGACACACCTAAATAAGCTCTGGTGCAACCAATTGTCTTTAGAAGTCACATAATTAGTTGAGTGGAGTCCACCTGTGTGCAATTAAGGTGTTTCACATGATTTCAGGTTAAATACACCTGTCTCTGGGAGGTCCCACAGTTGGTTAGTACATTTCCTAACAAAAACTACATGATGAAGATGAAGGAACATTCAAAGCAAATCCGGATAAGGTTCTTCAAAAGCACCAATCAGGGGTAGGATATAAGAACATTTCCAAGGCATTGAATATCATCTCAGAGCACAGTAAAGTCCATTATTAAGAAATGGAGAGAATATGGCACAACTGTGAATCTGTCTAGAACAGGCCGTCCTCAAAAACGGAGTATCTGGGCGTATAGGCACTAGTCAGGGAGGCCACCAAGAGGCCTATGGCAACTCTAAAGGAGTTACAGTGTTCCACGGCTGAGCTGGGAGACACTGTGCATATGGCAACAATAGCCCGGGTGCTTCACAAAACTGGTCTTTATGGGAGAGTGGCAAAAAGAAAGCCATTGTTGAAAAAAACTCGCATCAAATCTCGGCTAGAGTTTCCCAGAAGGCATGTGGGAGACTCTGAGACCAAGTGGAAGAAGATTCTATGGTCTGATGAGACCAAAATAGAGCTTTTTGGCCTCAAAGCTAAGCGCTATGTTTGCCACTGATCAACACAAGAAAAGTCCATAATGTCAAAGTGAAAAATAAAATCTACAAATTGTTCTAAATTAATTACAAATATAAAACAGAAAATAATTGATTGCATAAGTATTCACCCCCTTTGCTATGACACACCTAAATAAGCTCTGGTGCAACCAATTGTCTTTAGAAGTCACATAATTAGTTGAGTGGAGTCCACCTGTGTGCAATTAAGGTGTTTCACATGATTTCAGGTTAAATACACCTGTCTCTGGGAGGTCCCACAGTTGGTTAGTACATTTCCTAACAAAAACTACACGATGAAGATGAAGGAACATTCAAAGCAAATCCGGAATAAGGTTCTTCAAAAGCACCATCAGGGGTAGGATATAAGAACATTTCCAAGGCATTGAATATCATCTCAGAGCACAGTAAAGTCCATTATTAAGAAATGGAGAGAATATGGCACAACTGTGAATCTGTCTAGAACAGGCCGTCCTCAAAAACGGAGTATCCGGGCGTATAGGGCAATAGTCAGGGAGGCCACCAAGAGGCCTATGGCAACTCTAAAGGAGTTACAGTGTTCCACGGCTGAGCTGGGAGACACTGTGCATATGGCAACAATAGCCCGGGTGCTTCACAAAACTGGCCTTTATTGGGAGAGTGGCAAAAAGAAAGCCATTGTTGAAAAAAAACTCGC
>NW_026708265.1:0-45000 GCF_902713425.1 Acipenser ruthenus
TATGAACTCAGGAATACACTTCAAACTCTTAAAAAAACAACCAAATATCGTGTGTGTAATAACGATGATACACTAGAGCACTGTACAGATTTTCGTGTTTATCCCACACACACGCACACTGTCACTTATTTCCATACTAACATGGCAGTTATCAGTTTGAGTTTTTACTGCAACCCTTCGAAAAGTTTACCGCAGTAAATCTGCACAATCTTTTAGCAGTTTTCCCCCAATGCTTCCTATGCTTTACCAGACCTCTCTGTGCTTTACAATGCTTCCCTATGCTTTACCAGACCTCTCTGTGCTTTACAATGCTTCCCTATGCTTTACCAGACCTCTCTGTGCTTTACAATGCTTCCCTATGCTTTACCAGACCTCTCTGTGCTTTACAATGCTTCCCTATGCTTTACCAGACCTCTCTGTGCTTTACAATGCTTCCCTATGCTTTACCAGACCTCTCTGTGCTTTACAATGCTTCCCTATGCTTTACCAGACCTCTCTGTGCTTTACAATGCTTCCCTATGCTTTACCAGACCTCTCTGTGCTTTACAATGCTTCCCTATGCTTTACCAGACCTTTCTGTGCTTTACAATGCTTCCCTATGCTTTACCAGACCTCTCTGTGCTTTACAATGCTTCCCTACGCTTTACCAGACCTCTCTGTGCTTTACAATGCTTCCCTATGCTTTACCAGACCTCTCTGTGCTTTACAATGCTTGCCTATGCTTTACCAGACCTCTCTGTGCTTTACAATGCTTCCCTATGCTTTACCAGACCTCTCTGTGCTTTACAATGCTTCCCTATGCTTTACCAGACCTCTCTGTGCTTTACAATGCTTCCCTATGCTTTACCACACCTCTCTGTGCTTTACAATGCTTCCCTATGCTTTACCAGACCTCTCTGTGCTTTACAATGCTTCCCTATGCTTTCCCATGCTGCCTCTGTGCTGTATCACACTGTGCTGTGCTTTTACTGCGGGACTCTTTTAACTGATATATAAGGGTAGTGGCACACGATAGCCTATGGCAGATCATTTGGGTTATCTGTTTTGAGCCTTTATGGCCACCGTACTGCATCACTGCACGGGGTGACCTGCGCTTCCTTGTTTTTTCTACTGGGCGGTGAGGATGAATTCACTGACCCTGACTGAACTCTCAAAGAGAAAATCAAATGAAATGAAACCTCTTCAGATCTTGTATGATGAATTGCAATATAATAAAATCCTATGATATGCTTGGCTTGTTAGAGGGTTATTGTCTTGACTGTTTCTCTGTAGAGCACCCTCTCATACACACACACACACACTGCAGGGTCTATTCTGAGAGAGATAGAGATATATTATAGAGTAGAGCACCCTCTCATACACACACACACACACACACACACTGCAGGGTCTATTCTGAGAGAGATAGAGATATATTATAAAGAGTAGAGCACCCTCTCATACACACACACACACACACTGCAGGGTCTATTCTGAGAGAGATAGAGATATATTATAAAGAGTAGAGCACCCTCTCACACACACACACACTGCAGGGTCTATTCTGAGAGAGATAGAGATATATTATAAAGAGTAGAGCACCCTCTCACACACACACACACACTGCAGGTCTATTCTGAGAGATATAGAGATATATTATAAAGAGTAGAGCACCCTCTCACACACACACACACTGCAGGGTCTATTCTGAGAGAGATAGAGATATATTATAAAGAGTAGAGCCCCCTCTCTCACACACACACACTGCAGGGTCTATTCTGAGAGATATAGAGATATATTATAAAGAGTAGAGCACCCTCTCACACACACACACACTGCAGGGTCTATTCTGAGAGAGATAGAGATATATTATAAAGAGTAGAGCCCCCTCTCACACACACACACACTGCAGGGTCTATTCTGAGAGAGATAGAGATATATTATAAAGAGTAGAGCACCCTCTCTCACACACACACACTGCAGGGTCTATTCTGAGAGAGATAGAGATATATTATAAAGAGTAGAGCACCCTCTCATACACACACACACTGCAGGGTCTATTCTGAGAGAGATAGAGATATATTATAAAGAGTAGAGCACCCTCTCACACACACACACACACACTGCAGGGTCTATTCTGAGAGATATAGAGATATATTATAAAGAGTAGAGCACCCTCTCACACACACACACACTGCAGGGTCTATTCTGAGAGAGATAGAGATATATTATAAAGAGTAGAGCACCCTCTCACACACACACACACACACACTGCAGGGTCTATTCTGAGAGAGATAGAGATATATTATAAAGAGTAGAGCACCCTCTCACACACACACACACTGCAGGGTCTATTCTGAGAGAGATAGAGATATATTATAAAGAGTAGAGCACCCTCTCACACACACACACACACACTGCAGGGTCTATTCTGAGAGATATAGAGATATATTATAAAGAGTAAAGCACCCTCTCACACACACACACACTGCAGGGTCTATTCTGAGAGAGATAGAGATATATTATAAAGAGTAGAGCACCCTCTCACACACACACACACACTGCAGGGTCTATTCTGAGAGAGATAGAGATATATTATAAAGAGTAGAGCACCCTCTCACACACACACACACACTGCAGGGTCTATTCTGAGAGATATAGAGATATATTATAAAGAGTAGAGCACCCTCTCTCACACACACACACTGCAGGGTCTATTCTGAGAGAGATAGAGATATATTATAAAGAGTAGAGCACCCTCTCACACACACACACACACTGCAGGGTCTATTCTGAGAGAGATAGAGATATATTATAAAGAGTAGAGCACCCTCTCTCACACACACACTGCAGGGTCTATTCTGAGAGAGATAGAGATATATTATAAAGAGTAGAGCACCCTCTCACACACACACACACTGCAGGGTCTATTCTGAGAGAGATAGAGATATATTATAAAGAGTAGAGCACCCTCTCACACACACACACACTGCAGGGTCTATTCTGAGAGAGATAGAGATATATTATAAAGAGTAGAGCACCCTCTCACACACACACACACACTGCAGGGTCTATTCTGAGAGAGATAGAGATACAGTGCCTTGCGAAAGTATTTGGCCCCCTTGAACTTTGCAACCTTTTGCCACATTTCAGGCTTCAAACATAAAGATATGAAA
Organism: Acipenser ruthenus; assembly: GCF_902713425.1. Lineage (NCBI taxonomy): Eukaryota > Metazoa > Chordata > Actinopteri > Acipenseriformes > Acipenseridae > Acipenser > Acipenser ruthenus. Next base: position 3,156 of record NW_026708265.1, read on the forward strand.
CTGTAATTTTTTGTGAAGAATCAACAACAAGTGGGACACAATCATGAAGTGGAACGAAATTTATTGGATATTTCAAACTTTTTTAACAAATAAAAAACTGAAAAATTGGGCGTGCAAAATTATTCAGCCCCTTTACTTTCAGTGCAGCAAACTCTCTCCAGAAGTTCAGTGAGGATCTCTGAATGATCCAATGTTGACCTAAATGACTAATGATGATAAATAGAATCCACCTGTGTGTAATCAAGTCTCCGTATAAATGCACCTGCACTGTGATAGTCTCAGAGGTCCGTTTAAAGCGCAGAGAGCATCATGAAGAACAAGGAACACACCAGGCAGGTCCGAGATACTGTTGTGGAGAAGTTTAAAGCCGGATTTGGATACAAAAAGATTTCCCAAGCTTTAAACATCCCAAGGAGCACTGTGCAAGTGATAATATTGAAATGGAAGGAGTATCAGACCACTGCAAATCTACCAAGACCTGGCCGTCCCTCTAAACTTTCAGCTCATACAAGGAGAAGACTGATCAGAGATGCAGCCAAGAGGCCCATGATCACTCTGGATGAACTGCAGAGATCTACAGCTGAGGTGGGAGACTCTGTCCATAGGACAACAATCAGTCGTATACTGCACAAATCTGGCCTTTATGGAAGAGTGGCAAGAAGAAAGCCATTTCTTAAAGATATCCATAAAAAGTGTCGTTTACAGTTTGCCACAAGCCACCTGGGAGACACACCAAACATGTGGAAGAAGGTGCTCTGGTCAGATGAAACCAAAATCGAACTTTTTGGCAACAATGCAAAACGTTATGTTTGGCGTAAAAGCAACACAGCTCATCACCCTGAACACACCATCCCCACTACGGTGGCAGCATCATGGTTTGGGCCTGCTTTTCTTCAGCAGGGACAGGGAAGATGGTTAAAATTGATGGGAAGATGGATGGAGCCAAATACAGGACCATTCTGGAAGAAAACCTGATGGAGTCTGCAAAAGACCTGAGACTGGGACGGAGATTTGTCTTCCAACAAGACAATGATCCAAAACATGAAGCAAAATCTACAATGGAATGGTTCACAAATAAACATATCCAGGTGTTAGAATGGCCAAGTCAAAGTCCAGACCTGAATCCAATCGAGAATCTGTGGAAAGAACTGAAAACTGCTGTTCACAAATGCTCTCCATCCAACCTCACTGAGCTCGAGCTGTTTTACAAGGAGGAATGGGCAAAAATTTCAGTCTCTCGATGTGCAAAATTGATAGAGACATACCCCAAGCGACTTACAGCTGTAATCGCAGCAAAAGGTGGCGCTACAAAGTATTAACTTAAGGGGGCTGAATAATTTTGCACGCCCAATTTTTCAGTTTTTTATTTGTTAAAAAAGTTTGAAATATCCAATAAATTTCGTTCCACTTCATGATTGTGTCCCACTTGTTGTTGATTCTTCACAAAAAATTACAGTTTCATATCTTTATGTTTGAAGCCTGAAATGTGGCAAAAGGTCGCAAAGTTCAAGGGGGCCGAATACTTTCGCAAGGCACTGTATATTATAAAGAGTAGAGCACCCTCTCACACACACACACACTGCAGGGTCTATTCTGAGAGAGATAGAGATATATTATAAAGAGTAGAGCACCCTCTCACACACACACACACTGCAGGGTCTATTCTGAGAGATATAGAGATATATTATAAAGAGTAGAGCACCCTCTCTCACACACACACACTGCAGGGTCTATTCTGAGAGAGATAGAGATATATTATAAAGAGTAGAGCACCCTCTCACACACACACACACACACACACTGCAGGGTCTATTCTGAGAGAGATAGAGATATATTATAAAGAGTAGAGCACCCTCTCTCACACACACACACTGCAGGGTCTATTCTGAGAGATATAGAGATATATTATAAAGAGTAGAGCACCCTCTCACACACACACACACACTGCAGGGTCTATTCTGAGAGAGTACTGAAGCTCAGCCAAATAAGTCAAATTAATACCAGCGAGCTTCAGAACACCACCAACAAAAAACTCCCAGCACAAAAAATGAAACAAATTAATCTAAATCTGGAAAACAATTATAAAGTACACTGGAATAACGAAATTGAATCACACAATAAATTACAATGCTATCTGGCCCTAAAAAAAGAATTTACCCTGGCAGAATATCTGGTCAGGGTCAAAAACACAAAACATAGACAGATCCTGACCAAGTACAGACTCAGTGACCACAGCCTGGCCATCGAAACTGGCCGGCACAAAAAAACCTGGATTGCCAAAGAAAAAAGGCTGTGCGGTCACTGTGATCTGGGAGAGGTAGAGACAGAAATGCACTTCCTGTTGTCCTGCTCAAAATACACAGAGATACGGGAGAGATATATCCCCCAATTCAAAAAACAAATGGCAGAGTTTAACCTCCTCTCCATTTCGAGTAAAATCCCCATCCTTCTAGGAGAGGAGGAGCGAACTGCAAATCTAGCAGCACAGTATGTGTCTGCCTGCCACAACCTGAGGGACAGTGTGTGACACCCTGCATACATGACCATGGGGTTACTGGTGATGAGGAGGGAGGGAGGGAGTGAGTTATATCGTTCAAAGGGAAGGGAACATTGTTTTTTTGTGTTTGTTAGGTTCTGTAATTGTATTTCCGTTTTATTATTTCTGTTTTGTATTATAAAAGCTTTGGCAATACCTGAGCGCTCTCGTCATGCCAATAAAGCATTTTTGAATTTGAATTTGAATTTGAATTTGATATATTATAAAGAGTAGAGCACCCTCTCTCACACACACACACACTGCAGGGTCTATTCTGAGAGATATAGAGATATATTATAAAGAGTAGAGCACCCTCTCACACACACACACACTGCAGGGTCTATTCTGAGAGATATAGAGATATATTATAAAGAGTAGAGCACCCTCTCTCACACACACACACACTGCAGGGTCTATTCTGAGAGATATAGAGATATATTATAAAGAGTAGAGCACCCTCTCACACACACACACACACTGCAGGGTCTATTCTGAGAGATATAGAGATATATTATAAAGAGTAGAGCACCCTCTCACACACACACACACTGCAGGGTCTATTCTGAGAGAGATAGAGATATATTATAAAGAGTAGAGCACCCTCTCATACACACACACACTGCAGGGTCTATTCTGAGAGAGATAGAGATATATTATAAAGAGTAGAGCACCCTCTCACACACACACACACACACACTGCAGGGTCTATTCTGAGAGAGATAGAGATATATTATAAAGAGTAGAGCACCCTCTCTCACACACACACACTGCAGGGTCTATTCTGAGAGATATAGAGATATATTATAAAGAGTAGAGCACCCTCTCACACACACACACACTGCAGGGTCTATTCTGAGAGATATAGAGATATATTATAAAGAGTAGAGCACCCTCTCACACACACACACACACACACTGCAGGGTCTATTCTGAGAGAGATAGAGATATATTATAAAGAGTAGAGCCCCCTCTCACACACACACACACTGCAGGGTCTATTCTGAGAGATATAGAGATATATTATAAAGAGTAGAGCACCCTCTCTCACACACACACACACTGCAGGGTCTATTCTGAGAGAGATAGAGATATATTATAAAGAGTAGAGCACCCTCTCACACACACACATCGCTGTTGAGAATTCATGGATTTTTACGCTGTGGGGGGGGGGGGGGGGGGGCGTGGCGGTGCGGTGCGTGTCAGCTGACACACAGACAGGGTCATGTGACTGCTGTTCGCAGTTAGTGTGGAGAGGGTCCAGGCAGTAATACTGTCATATTGAAAGCGACGCTGCTGTGTAAATACAGCGGGAGTGACGTGGACCGTGGCGACATGTACATTTTCATTTAAAATAGAGGGATGCAAACATAGTTCGTTTACAGGTTGGGTTTAAAAAAATAAATAAAACATTTCTTCAGGAAATTGAAGAAGACGAAACTGAGTCGTGTGCGATTGAAATAGCAAGCGTCCTTTTCAACTTCAGGTAATAATATACAAACACATCGGTAACGATAATGTTTTTATTTTATTCCTTTGTAATAAAATACAGTATGTTACTAATTTAGGCTTGTTTGTTTGTTTGTTTTGTTTGTAAATATGTTTGTAAACAGACAGTCCTCGGTCTTCAATGCCTGCTCCTAACGCGCATGCCCAGTTCTTGACCCCACGCATTTGTAAGGTACGGTCCGGTTATGGTTCTTGCTGACCAGTTGTTCTCTCTTCACGCAGCCGGATTGTTCAATGCAGATGGACGCCGTTCGGACTGCTCTCGTCCTGCTGGCTGTCGTCACTGTGGCACGCGGTGGGTCAATCGTTGTATTGATCTGTCCGTTTCGTTGAGCGAGTAACCGAAACTATTAAAAAAAATATATATATATATATATATTCGAGAAGTGCTGGAATTAAAATGCGTGTCACTGCTGTGGCCGCCAGGAGGAGCTCTTTCACACCCACGAACAAAAAAACTAAAGTAAAGCAACACATCGCTTTAGCCACACGGGGGCGCTGTTTTGCCAGAATTCAGCCTGTTGAACACCTATATGTCTTTTCAATTGAAATCACTGTTATGCTGTTACATTGATAGTACATTGTAAAAGCACTGCCTGTATATTTGCCTGTATAAAGGTACTTGACCAAGTCATTTTTTTTCACAGAGCAACACGCTGTATGTAATTTCTTAATGTGTTTATGAATGCGTTTATCTCACCCCTTATCATGCCTCCCTCCCGCCAGCAGGTGGCAGCAGACCCTGTGTGGCGCGCAGTTTCGGGCACAGCTCCGTGGTGTGTGTGTGTAACTCCACCTACTGCGACTCCCCCGGGCCGCTGGAGCTGCCCAGCAGGGGGCGCTATGTGTCCTTCCAGAGCAGCCAGGCAGGGGCTCGACTAGACAGGAAGACTGGAGAGGTGCAGAAGACCAGCAAAGACCCGGGTTCGAATCTTTTAAAATATGTAAAATCTCAAAATGTCTTGGGTTGTCTTGATTTTAACTCTATCAACCCTGTGTGTGTGTGTGTGTTTGCACCCTGGCTGGTTACACTGTGCTGTGTTTGTGTGGGTGTGTGTTTGCACCCTGGCTGGTTACACTGTGCTGTGTGGGTGTGTGTTTGCACCCTGGCTGGTTACACTGTGCTCGGTGTGGGTGTGTGTGTGTTTGCACCCTGGCTGGTTACACTGTGCTCGGTGTGGGTGTGTGTTTGCACCCTGGCTGGTTACACTGTGCTCGGTGTGGGTGTGTGTTTGCTCCCTGGCTGGTTACACTGTGCTCGGTGTGGGTGTGTGTTTGCACCCTGGCTGGTTACACTGTGCTCGGTGTGGGTGTGTGTTTGCACCCTGGCTGGTTACACTGTGCTCGGTGTGGGTGTGTGTGTTTGCACCCTGGCTGGTTACACTGTGCTCGGTGTGGGTGTGTGTTTGCACCCTGGCTGGTTACACTGTGCTCGGTGTGTGTGTGTGTTTGCTCCCTGGCTGGTTACACTGTACTCGGTGTGGGTGTGTGTTTGCTCCCTGGCTGGTTACACTGTGCTCGGTGTGGGTGTGTGTTTGCACCCTGGCTGGTTACACTGTGCTCGGTGTGGGTGTGTGTTTGCACCCTGGCTGGTTACACTGTGCTCGGTGTGGGTGTGTGTTTGCACCCTGGCTGGTTACACTGTGCTCGGTGTGGGTGTGTGTTTGCACCCTGGCTGGTTACACTGTGCTCGGTGTGGGTGTGTGTTTGCACCCTGGCTGGTTACACTGTGCTCGGTGTGGGTGTGTGTTTGCACCCTGGCTGGTTACACTGTGCTCGGTGTGGGTGTGTGTTTGCACCCTGGCTGGTTACACTGTGCTCGGTGTGGGTGTGTGTGTTTGCACCCTGGCTGGTTACACTGTGCTCGGTGTGGGTGTGTGTTTGCACCCTGGCTGGTTACACTGTGCTCGGTGTGGGTGTGTGTTTGCACCCTGGCTGGTTACACTGTGCTCGGTGTGGGTGTGTGTTTGCACCCTGGCTGGTTACACTGTGCTCGGTGTGGGTGTGTGTTTGCTCTCTGGCTGGTTACACTGTGCTCGGTGTGGGTGTGTGTTTGCACCCTGGCTGGTTACACTGTGCTCGGTGTGGGTGTGTGTTTGCACCCTGGCTGGTTACACTGTGCTCGGTGTGGGTGTGTGTTTGCACCCTGGCTGGTTACACTGTGCTCGGTGTGGGTGTGTGTTTGCACCCTGGCTGGTTACACTGTGCTCGGTGTGGGTGTGTGTTTGCACCCTGGCTGGTTACACTGTGCTCGGTGTGGGTGTGTGTTTGCTCCCTGGCTGGTTACACTGTGCTCGGTGTGGGTGTGTGTTTGCTCCCTGGCTGGTTACACTGTGCTCGGTGTGGGTGTGTGTTTGCACCCTGGCTGGTTACACTGTGCTCGGTGTGGGTGTGTGTTTGCACCCTGGCTGGTTACACTGTGCTCGGTGTGGGTGTGTGTTTGCTCCCTGGCTGGTTACACTGTGCTCGGTGTGGGTGTGTGTTTGCACCCTGGCTGGTTACACTGTGCTCGGTGTGGGTGTGTGTTTGCACCCTGGCTGGTTACACTGTGCTCGGTGTGGGTGTGTGTTTGCACCCTGGCTGGTTACACTGTGCTCGGTGTGGGTGTGTGTTTGCTCCCTGGCTGGTTACACTGTGCTCGGTGTGGGTGTGTGTTTGCACCCTGGCTGGTTACACTGTGCTCGGTGTGGGTGTGTGTTTGCACCCTGGCTGGTTACACTGTGCTCGGTGTGGGTGTGTGTTTGCACCCTGGCTGGTTACACTGTGCTCGGTGTGGGTGTGTGTTTGCACCCTGGCTGGTTACACTGTGCTCGGTGTGGGTGTGTGTTTGCACCCTGGCTGGTTACACTGTGCTCGGTGTGGGTGTGTGTTTGCTCCCTGGCTGGTTACACTGTGCTCGGTGTGGGTGTGTGTTTGCACCCTGGCTGGTTACACTGTGCTCGGTGTGGGTGTGTGTTTGCTCCCTGGCTGGTTACACTGTGCTCGGTGTGGGTGTGTGTTTGCACCCTGGCTGGTTACACTGTGCTCGGTGTGGGTGTGTGTTTGCACCCTGGCTGGTTACACTGTGCTCGGTGTGGGTGTGTGTTTGCACCCTGGCTGGTTACACTGTGCTCGGTGTGGGTGTGTGTTTGCACCCTGGCTGGTTACACTGTGCTCGGTGTGGGTGTGTGTTTGCACCCTGGCTGGTTACACTGTGCTCGGTGTGGGTGTGTGTTTGCTCCCTGGCTGGTTACACTGTGCTCGGTGTGGGTGTGTGTTTGCACCCTGGCTGGTTACACTGTGCTCTCTCTGGGTGTTTTCCTCCTCAGTTCTCAAGCTCAGTTTCAACACTGCGAAGCGGCACCAGCGCATTAAGGGGTTTGGGGGCGCCATGACCGACGCGGCTGCAATAAACATCCTGTCCCTGTCTGTCAGTACCCAGGACAACCTGCTGGAGGCGTACTTCTCTGAGCATGGTGAGTCTCGTCTAGGTTCAAGGAGGGGGGGTGTGAACATTGACCACAGTTTGCTATTCAACAGACTCCAAGACAACATCCTTGTGTATCTCACTGCCTCTCTCTGCTCTCAGGTATTCAGTACACTGTGGTTCGGGTGTGTGTGTGTGTGTCAGTGTGTATCTCACTGCCTCTCTCTGCTCTCAGGTATTCAGTACACTGTGGTTCGGGTGTGTGTGTGTGTGTCAGTGTGTATCTCACTGCCTCTCTCTGCTCTCAGGTATTCAGTACACTGTGGTTCGGGGGGGTGTGTGTGTGTGTCAGTGTGTATCTCACTGCCTCTCTCTGCTCTCAGGTATTCAGTACACTGTGGTTCGGGGGTGTGTGTGTGTGTCAGTGTGTATCTCACTGCCTCTCTCTGCTCTCAGGTATTCAGTACACTGTGGTTCGGGGGTGTGTGTGTGTGTCAGTGTGTATCTCACTGCCTCTCTCTGCTCTCAGGTATTCAGTACACTGTGGTTCGGGTGTGTGTGTGTGTGTCAGTGTGTATCTCACTGCCTCTCTCTGCTCTCAGGTATTCAGTACACTGTGGTTCGGGGGGGTGTGTGTCAGTGTGTATTTCACTGCCTCTCTCTGCTCTCAGGTATTCAGTACACTGTGGTTCGGGTGCCCATGGCGAGCTGTGATTTCTCCACTCGTGTTTACACCTACGCAGACACGCCCGGAGACTTCGAGCTCAAGAACTTCAGCCTGGCGCAAGAGGACACCAAGATGAAGGTGAGCGGCCAGGCCCTGGGGTGAGACTGCCCCCTAGAGGGGAGGGGGGGTTCTGTGCCAGTGCATGTTAAATATCTTTAGCCCAAATCAATTATTTCTTCAAGTATGTATTGTTTTTGGCCACTTGAGGCTTGTAATCACTAAACTGCTTGCGGTTTCCAGTACTGTACCAGTGTGATCTCTCTCTCTCAGATCCCGCTGCTCCTGCGAGCCCAGGCTCTCTCTCCTCGCCCCCTCTCTCTCTTCGCCAGCCCCTGGAGCTCCCCCTCCTGGATGAAAACCAACTACGCGCTGATCGGCAAGGGGACCCTTCGGGGGGAGCCGGGGAATGAGTATCACAAAGCCTGGGCGCGGTACTACATCAGGTACAGACGCACACACAGACACACAGACACACAGACACACATACAGAGAGCGAGAGAGACAGGAATCTGTATCACAAAGCCTGGACGCGGTACTACATCAGGTACAGACACACACACAGACACACAGACACACAGACACACATACAGAGAGCGAGAGAGACAGGAATCTGTATCACAAAGCCTGGACGCGGTACTACATCAGGTACAGCCACACACACAGCCACACACACACACACAGACACACACACACACACAGAGACACACATACAGAGAGCGAGAGAGACAGGAATCTGTATCACAAAGCCTGGGCGCGGTACTACATCAGGTACAGACACACAGACTTGTGCAAAAGATATTTATTTTATGTTTGAAATATATTTTAAAGTGTGAGACAGGGCATGTATAAGATGTGTGTCTCTGCCCCCAGGTTCCTGGACGAGTATGCCCGCTATAACCTCTCGTTCTGGGCAGTGACTGCTGAGAACGAGCCCTCGGCCGGGATGATCACTGACTACCCCTTCCAGTGCCTGGGCTTCACCCCGGAGCGCCAGCGTGACTTCATCGCCTCGGACCTGGGGCCGGCCCTGAGCTCCAGCCCGCACCGTGGCGTGCAGCTCATGATCCTGGACGACCAGAGGCTGCTGCTGCCTCGCTGGGCCCACGTGGTGAGGCGCTGCGGAGGAATGTTACGCTAGCGGATTGAATCACGCCTCTCTAGAGTTCTAATATTAAATCCTGTCTCAGTCCCAGGAGAGGCAGATGTTTTGCTCACGGCTGTCTCTCTCCTCTCAGATAATTTGAATGTAAATGTTTGTATCAGTGAAGTTTGAAAGGTCCCGTCCCGCTCCCCCCAGGTGCTCGGTGACCCCCGCGCTGCTCGCTATGTCCACGGGATCGCAGTGCACTGGTACCTGGACTCTGTGGTCCCTGCGGAGCTCACTCTGGGGGCCACGCACAGCCTGTACCCCGACTACTTCCTGTTTGCGAGCGAGGCGTGCACGGGCTCCTTTCCCTGGGAGAAGGGGGTGCGGCTGGGCAGCTGGGACCGTGCTGAGCGCTACGCCCATGACATCATCGAGGTGAGCGAGTGGCTTCCTGTGCGTGTTGGAGCTGAGATTCAAACCGGCTTCTCATCTCGCTCTCCTCACTCAACCCCTGCCTGTCCCCCTTCACCTTCACCCCCGTTCACACCATCTCTCTGTCATCCCCTACCTCGTCCCTCTCTCCTCCTCGCACCCCTGTCCCGCCTCTCTCTCCTCCCAGGATCTGAACCACTTTGTGACAGGCTGGACTGACTGGAACCTGGCTCTGGACCTCTCTGGCGGGCCCAATTGGGTTCAGAACTTTGTGGACAGCCCGGTGATCGTGGAGCCCGGTAAAGACGAGTTCTACAAGCAGCCCATGTTCTACAGCCTGGCACACTTCAGGTGCATACAGCATGTTGACTGTGCTAGCTGTGTCGTGTGTGTGTGTGTGCGTGTCTGTGTCCGTGTGTGTGTCTGTCCGTGTCCGTGTGTGTGTCTGTGTCCGTGTCACTTCAATCTCATCACTTTTACTTCTGCAGCAAATTCCTTCCTGAGGGCTCCCAGCGCGTGGGACTGGACCCCAGTGCAGAGTCCAAACTGGAGACCACAGCGTTCCTGAGGCCGGACGGGGCGGGCGTGGTCATCGTGCTCAACAGGTAACTCTAACCAGAGCGCCCCCTACAGTGTGAACAGCGCCACTGCGCTAACGTGATCAAAAACATCCCAAATCTCCCATGCTGTTGAAATGTAGCTTAGAAATATGTGTGTTTGTATGAAAGCTTGTGATTTGTATAACTAGGTAGGACTGTGATAATACACCGATGAGAGAGAGGATTAGAGCTGTGATAATACATGATGAGAGAGAGGATTAGAGCTGTGATAATACACCGATGAGAGAGAGGATTAGAGCTGTGATAATACACCGATGAGAGAGAGGATTAGAGCTGTGATAATACACCGATGAGAGAGAGGATTAGAGCTGTGATAATACACCGATGAGAGAGAGGATTAGAGCTGTGATAATACACCGATGAGAGAGAGGATTAGAGCTGTGATAATACACCGATGAGAGAGAGGATTAGAGCTGTGATAATACACCGATGAGAGAGAGGATTAGAGCTGTGATAATACACCGATGAGAGAGAGGATTAGAGCTGTGATAATACACTGATGAGAGAGAGGATTAGAGCTGTGATAATACACAGATGAGAGATAGGTTTGCATCATGGTTAGGTCTGTTCTAATGTAAGCCCTTTTCGTTTATATTGAATGTATAGATCTCATTGAGTTGTATTTGGCAGGGGCTCAGAGGCGCTGCACTTTGCTATCTGGGACCCTGCTATGGGCTACATTGAGACGGTCTGTCCCGCTCACTCCATGGAGACGTTCCTGTGGAAACGGAAGTGAAATAACGAGGCTCCCGTCTTCATTTCTACCGGAATTCAGGCTGTAAAACGTTGACACAGTAACTATAGAAACCCGAGTGGTGACGTCAGTGACCACACTTTGCCCTTTAGAGGAGCGCTTCTCTGATCACCACGCTGCATTTTAATATAACAATGTAAAATATTAAAGAGAAATACTTGAGTCAGGTCCGAGCTGGTCCTGCAGAGCTTGAACCCGTAGCTGCGGGCCCCGTCGTGAGCGTGGGGTACGGACACACTGGACAGGAGAATGCAGCGATGGGTTTCCACACCGCTGGACCGTACAGAACACGAGACGCGATGCTTCTCTTTCTCTGTGCCTGGAGCACAAGCTGGGATGTTGAATTGCCTCTGCTGATTGCAATCTAAAAACACTGTCTGTGAAATCCCTGTAATAAAAACCCAATTGATTCTCACACCTCCTGGTCTGGTGTTGCTTTCCCGCAGAGGGGATTAATAAAATGCATTTGGTTGAAATGTGATTTAATTTTGCAGTTTCATGACAGCTAAAAGCAGAACAGATAAAACCAGGAAAACCTTTTTTTTTTTTTCAACATAATTTTGCAATTTGTTTTTCTGATATTTTTACATAAATATATAATATATAAAAGTGTAGTTTTTGAGTTAAATAGCAAATCCGGTCTGTTTCTAGTAATTCAAGTCTAGTTATAAAACTCCCCCCCACTTTAAAACTCCTCCCCCCCCCTTCCTTCAGTGAAACCAGTCTTCAGATCTCGTCTGTCTTCCTCCGTCTGTGTTCTCTGCTGCCTGCTCAGAAGCACGTGGGTTTGAGTTTCGCTCTTTTGTCCTCCTCCACTTTGTTCTTCTTGAGGGTCAGGGTTCAGAGTTCATAGTTCACAGGGGTCGTGGGTTCAGTCTGTCCCTGCCTCCCGCTGCTCCGCTCCGCACTCGCTTTCCTCCGGAATGTCATGCATCCTCTGGAATTCTGGGAATGACCAAGAAAGAATGAGGTCATCGCCTTTTATTATTGTTATTTTAAATTAGTGTTTCTGTTCAGTTTAGGAAACTTGATTATTTTTTTTAAACAGAGACAAAAAGTGGAACCCCTTGAAATCATGTTGTGTCGCTAAGGAAGGAGCTGAGGAACTGAATAAGAACCAAACAGACACAAAGAAACCTCACGTAGATCGTGTATCACGTAAATATGCGGGTCTGTTTCATGGACTGATTCCACTGTGTTGGGGTCAAAGGTGACTGGAAAACAACCTCTCACCTCTCGGACTGCTTGACCCTGTGGAGAGCTCGTCTGCTTCCTCCTCGTCCTCAGAGTTTGCTTCCGGGTCGCTGCAGTCTCCATGCACGCGCTGTGATTGGTCGGTCTGGTCCACGCCCTTGCCCAATGGCAGAGGAGCCCCCATGGCGGTGTCCCCCTCACTGCCTCTGCGCGCAGCCTGAGAGGTCGAAGGTGAAAGGGGACAGGTTAAACTGGAGCGATCGCAGAGAGAGAATCCCACAGCAAGGCAGGACTGATCGCAGCGGAAAGCTGTAACAGAATATAAACTAACTATCAAATGTTTTTTAAATGAGATTCTGCCATTTCTCATGACAAAACCAACCCAAGCCAGAAGCACTTGAGTGAGGAAAGGAAAGCAGGGGTTTCTGGGATCCAAAACCCCACCAGGGAGGGTTTCCCCCTCATTCGTAACTGTGGGGCAGTAGTGGCTGATTGACTGCCCCTCTATGGCCGTACCTGCCCCGCGCTGCCCTGCCTCAGCTCTCCCTCGTTGGGCAGGCTGTTCTGCCGGCTGTGCCTGGGTCTCTTGTCTGTCTCCTTCCCCTGCAGAATGTCCAGTTTGGCCTGCAGGGCGGCGCTGTGCTCCCGTAGCTCTCTGAGCTGCCTCTCGTTCTCTGCCCTGGCCCTCTCGCTGTCCCGCAGCCGGGCCTCACTGCCCCGGGTTCGAGAGAGCTCCTCCTGGATCAGCGAGTGCTGTCTCTGCAGCAGCACCAGCTCTGTGCCCCCCCCCAGGGCAGCATCGAGACCCCCGTCACGTGACAGGGAGCGGCTCAGCTTGTCCCGCCCCCTCTCTCCCCCAGCCACGCCCCCCGGCAGGGAGCAGCCTCTCTGGCAGAGCTCCAGCAGACTATCCTGCTGCAACACTGCGGCCTGCAGGGGGAGACAGAGAGTCAGAGAGAGAGAAGCAGGCTCACACACACACACAGACAGACAGATAAGTCAGACACAAAGAGAGATGCACACATACAGACAGTATCATGATCCCTTTAAAACCTGAATCAATCTCAGCTGTGTAAACCCAAGGCAACACAGTCAGTGTGGAGCTCACTTCTCTACAGAGTATCAATGCCTACCTGCAGTGCGTGGAGCTTCACATTGAGGTTCACCAGCCTCTGAAACACCTCCTGCAAAACAAGCACACAGACTCAATACAGACAGAGAGGCAGGTCCACCCACACCCCCACACCCACACGCACACGCACACACACGCACACACACGCACACACACACACACCCACGCACACACCCACGCACACACACCCACTCTGATCACAGTGACTGGCTCACTGAAGGCAGGGCAGAGACTCGTTACCTCACTGCTGGAATTCTCTTGCATTCGGTTTCCATTCCGATCCTGACCAAGGAAATAAAAAAATTAAAACAAACATGAACAGAAAGAAAATACAAACTTGCTAATGTAAAAGATAGAATAACAGTGTGGAAGGCAGTGGGTTTGAGTGGCTCACCCTGTGCTCCGGGTTCGAGTCTGTCCTGCAGAATACGTGGGTCCCATTGACCGACACTTCCTCTCCATCTAGATTATAAAAAAAAAAAAAACCACAGGAACATTTAGACACTACGAAAACAGATAGCGAGAGAGAGACAGAGACAGACAGATTGATACTCACTGGGTGCGAGGCTGGCCTGCCCCTCTGGCTCCCCCCTGTGGAGGCTGTGATTCTGGTCTCCAGTAACCGTCAGCTCTACTCCAGTTCCCACCAGCAGCTCTCCCAGTCTCTCCACTGAGAAGAAACAAAACAAAACACAAAACTGGACATGAAGCCGAACGCTCACTATCGCCCCCCGCGGGTGAGAGGGGCGTGGTATACATGTGAACGAGCAGGAGAATAAAAGAGCACAGTGTTATAAGATGCACTGGTACAGGGACTGGTATCGTGATAAGGAGCGAAACAAGATGAAGGTGTCTCCACTAGGAGTCTGTATCTGCCCCGGCGTGCTCGCCCTCGTGGGTGGGTCTGGTGTACTTACCCTCACGGATAGCCTCCATGATGAGCTTCTCTCCGCGGGGGGCCTCGGGGGTCTCTGCTCGGAACAGGTTTCGGGTGTTGAGGCAGAGCGAGACCCCCTCCCCAGCCTGGACCTCCAGCACCTCTGAGAACAGGCTGACCCTCTCCTGCAGCAGCTCCACCAGCTCCCGGTCCTTCTGCTGGATAGCGCCTGAGAGGAGAGAAGGCGGAGGGGTTACACACGCAAACTAAATACTCAAAATAAAATCTAAAGTACTGTACTTTTATAGTTGTGGATTGAAAAATGACCAAACGCTCCCAGCCCATCCCAGCCCGGCCTCACCCCTGAGTTTGCGCAGCAGAGCCTCGTCTTCCGTCTCGATCAGAGGAAACTCCTCCCGACGAGGACAGCTGGGAGAGAGAGAGGAAAACAAGAGGGTCAGTTACCTGCTCAGGTGAGTGTCTCTACTTGCTGTCAGTCTCAGGTGTTTATAGCAGAGTGTTTACCTGCCCAGGTGTGTGCATGGTGGGTTTACCTGCCCAGGTGTGTAGAGCGTGGTCTCAGGTGTGCACGGCTGTTCTTACCTGCTGACAGTCTGCTTGATGAGCTTCATCCAGGTGTTGCGGTCCTCGCGGGAGGCCGAGTGGATCTCGTACATCACCGGGGGGGTGGAGTCACAGATCAGGAACATGCCTCTCTCCTGGTTAGCGATGTCACGCACAATCAAGTTCTTCAGAGAAACCACAGGGGGCTTATCCTGGAAACAGAGCAACACCACATCAAACACACACTCACTCCCAGACTCGCACACTCCCAGACTCGCACACTCCCAGACTCGCACACTCCCAGACTTGCACACTCCCAGACTCGCACACTCCCAGACTTGCACACTCCCAGACTCACACACACTCGCACTGTCAGATATCTCAGACAGATCAGCCAAGCAGCAGCAGCAGCAGGGTCAGGCCTGGCAGTGTTTCAGTGTAATAAATGAGGCATCACTGACCCTGCGCTGTGCTATTCAGAGACTCCATGCACAATAAGAGACTCACCAGAATGGGGAAGGTGTATTTCTGGTCCTTCTCTTGTAGAAACACCAAGATATCTGTCATCAGCAAGACCTGGACATCTGCAACAAACCCACAAGCAAGGCATGAGACAGCGTGCAGGTGTATCAATGTGCGTGAGACAGCGTGCAGGTGTATCAGTGTGCGCGAGACAGCGTGCAGGTGTATCAGTGTGCGCGAGACAGCGTGCAGGTGTATCAGTGTGCGCGAGACAGCGTGCAGGTGTATCAGTGTGCGCGAGACAGCGTGCAGGTGTATCAGTGTGCGCGAGACAGCGTGCAGGTGTATCAGTGTGCGCGAGACAGCGTGCAGGTGTATCAGTGTGCGCGAGACAGCGTGCAGGTGTATCAGTGTGCGCGAGACAGCGTGCAGGTGTATCAGTGTGCGCGAGACAGCGTGCAGGTGTATCAGTGTGCGCGAGACAGCGTGCAGGTGTATCAGTGTGCGCGAGACAGCGTGCAGGTGTATCAGTGTGCGCGAGACAGCGTGCAGGTGTATCAGTGTGCGCGAGACAGCGTGCAGGTGTATCAGTGTGCGCGAGACAGCGTGCAGGTGTATCGGTGTGCGCGAGACAGCGTGCAGGTGTATCAGTGTGCGCAAGACAGCGTGCAGGTGTATCAGTGTGCGCGAGACAGCGTGCAGGTGTATCAGTGTGCGCGAGACAGCGTGCAGGTGTATCAGTGTGCGCGAGACAGCGTGCAGGTGTATCAGTGTGCGCGAGACAGCGTGCAGGTGTATCAGTGTGCGCGAGACAGCGTGCAGGTGTATCAGTGTGCGCGAGACAGCGTGCAGGTGTATCAGTGTGCGCGAGACAGCGTGCAGGTGTATCAGTGTGCGCGAGACAGCGTGCAGGTGTATCAGTGTGCGCGAGACAGCGTGCAGGTGTATCAGTGTGCGCGAGACAGCGTGCAGGTGTATCAGTGTGCGCGAGACAGCGTGCAGGTGTATCGGTGTGCGCGAGACAGCGTGCAGGTGTATCGGTGTGCGCGAGACAGCGTGCAGGTGTATCGGTGTGCGCGAGACAGCGTGCAGGTGTATCAGTGTGCGCGAGACAGCGTGCAGGTGTATCAGTGTGCGTGAGATAGCGCAATGTCTGGGGATCTCTCTGTCTGGGGGGGGGCTTTGTCTGGGGGAGGGCTTTCTGTCCATTTCCTCACCCTTGAACCGGGAGCCAATCTTCCAGAGCAGGGGCCCCTCGTGCATCAGCCTCCTGCGCATGATCTCTCCACTGCGGAAGGCCCCACAACCCGGCACCGTGGTCTCGGCCCGGTTCCCCTGCACATTAGTCTCAGCCCGCGGGTCCAGGCGGGCATGGATCTCCTGCAGGCGCTGAGTCCTCTCCAGGTCATGGACCTCCTGATCCACTGAGCTGAGCAGCTCCCGGATCAGAACCAGGGCCTCCTTCAGGGCTGCAGCCTCCTCCTCATTACCTGAGATACAGCAACCCCACAGAGTGAGAGATAGAGAGAGATGTACACACACACAGCAAACCCACAGAGAGAGTCAGACACAGAGATACACACACACGTCAGACACTGAGAGAGACAGAGTCAGAGACACAGACAGAAAGAGACAGACAGATACACAGCGAACCAACAGCGTGAGAGTCAGAGACACACAGACTGACTGTGTGTGTGTGTGTGTGTGTGTCTCTCTCAGAGACACACAGACTGACTCTGTGTGTATGTGTGTGTGTGTGTGTGTGTGTCTCTCTCTCAGAGACACACAGAGCAGTCTTGTTTCGTTTCCCTTACCTTTGGTGTTGTGCAGGATGCGGTCGATGAGGACGGGGTACTTGGTGACTCTCTGTGTGACGAGCAGGATGCACTCCTGAACACCGTGGCGACGCAACAGAGCCCCACGACTCGCCCTCTGGAGAGAGAGACAGTGAGAGAGCGAGATACAGTGAGAGAGGCAGTGAGAGAGCGAGACACAGTGAGAGAGGCAGTGAGACAGCGAGACACAGTGAGAGAGGCAGTGAGACAGCGAGACACAGTGAGAGAGGCAGTGAGACAGCGAGACACAGTGAGAGAGGCAGTGAGACAGCGAGACACAGTGAGAGAGGCAGTGAGACAGCGAGACACAGTGAGAGGCAGGCGGGCAGGTGCACGCACAGACTCACCCTGATGAACTGCTGGAAGCGCTTGTCTCTGGCGAGGAGCTCCTTGTACTGCTTCACTGACTTGTTGTGTCGACTGCAGAACTCCACATAGGCCTTCCGCATCCTATCAGCACTGCAGCCAGAGAACTGAGGAGAGAGAGAGAGAGAGAGAGAGAGAGGTTAGCCATCCCTTATTGAACAGCTGTCTCCCATACATATGCTTGGATGTGTAACTTCAATCTCTTGCCCCCAGTGTGTGTACCTCAAATCCTCAGTTCATCCACAGTATATAAACACACAAAGTGCAATACTAAAATATGCCTAAAAATTCCTCTCCTCCTCGCCTCTCTGTACCTGTGACAGCAGGATGTCTCCGAGCTGTGTGATGATGAAGTTTCTCTGGCTGCCCTCGGCGAGCGACTCCTTCCTGCGGCGCAGCAGCTGCGACAGGAAGTTGACGTGGATGTCGGTGAGCTCGTCAAGGCAGGGGAACACAGCGTGGACGAGCGCGGGTTCGACCTGCAGCTCCTCCAGCATCCCCCTGCGGAACACCTCGGCCATGATCCTGAGAGTGCGCACATGGTGCAGCTCCGTCTGGATCAGCTCTGTAAAACATCAACCAATCAATCAATCAATACTGCAGCTCTGTAATACAGCAAGCAACCAATCAATACATCAACCAATCCATCAACCAACCAATCAATACATCAGTACTGCAGCTCCGTCTGGACCAACTCTGTAAAACATCAACCAATCAATACATCAACCAATCAATACTGCAGCTCTGTAATACAGCAAGCAACCAATCAATACATCAACCAATCCATCAACCAACCAATCAATACATCAGTACTGCAGCTCCGTCTGGACCAGCTCTGTATCAGATCAGTATTGCAGGTAATGGCTGAGCTGCGGCTCTATAGTGGAGCAGCACACAGGCAGCGTTGCAGGTAATGGCTGAGCTGTGGCTCTATAGAGGAGCAGCACACAGGCAGTGTTGCAGGTAATGGCTGAGCTGCGGCTCCTGTTCTCAGTCCTCACCGTAGATCACATCCTGCCTCTTCATCACGTCTTTGCGCTGCTGCTGCAGGAAGTTGGTGTCGACGGCCAGGCTCCAGGAGTCCGCCTCGAAATCCTCCCCCTCCGCCTCGAGCTCACTCAGCATCTGAGAGTAGAACTGCTCCCCTGAACCCAGGGAGAAGGAGGAGGGTCAATCACACACACCACACTACAGGGAGGGAGGAGGGTCAATCACACACAGCACACTACAGGGAGGGAGGAGGGTCAATCACACACACAACACACTACAGGGAGGGAGGAGGGTCAATCACACACACAACACACTACAGGGAGGGAGGAGGGTCAATCACACACACAACACACTACAGGGAGGGAGGAGGGTCAATCACACACAACACACTACAGGGAGGGAGGAGGGTCAATCACACACAGCACACTACAGGGAGGGAGGAGGGTCAATCACACACACAACACACTACAGGGAGGGAGGAGGGTCAATCACACACAACACACTACAGGGAGGGAGGAGGGTCAATCACACACAACACACTACAGGGAGGGAGGAGGGTCAATCACACACACACAACACTACAGGGAGGGAGGAGGGTCAATCACACACACAACACACTACAGGGAGGGAGGAGGGTCAATCACAGAACACACTACAGGGAGGGAGGAGGGTCAATCACACACAGCACACTACAGGGAGGGAGGAGGGTCAATCACACACAGCACACTACAGGGAGGGAGGAGGGTCAATCACACACAGCACACTACAGGGAGGGAGGAGGGTCAATCACACACACAACACACTACAGGGAGGGAGGAGGGTCAATCACACTACAGGGAGGGAGGAGGGTCAATCACACACAGCACACTACAGGGAGGGAGGAGGGTCAATCACAGAGAACACACTACAGGGAGGGAGGAGGGTCAATCACACACAACACACTACAGGGAGGGAGGAGGGTCAATCACAGAACACACTACAGGGAGGGAGGAGGGTCAATCACACACACAACACACTACAGGGAGGGAGGAGGGTCAATCACAGAGAACACACTACAGGGAGGGAGGAGGGTCAATCACACACAGCACACTACAGGGAGGGAGGAGGGTCAATCACAGAGAACACACTACAGGGAGGGAGGAGGGTCAATCACACACAGCACACTACAGGGAGGGAGGAGGGTCAATCACACACACAACACACTACAGGGAGGGAGGAGGGTCAATCACACACACAACACACTACAGGGAGGGAGGAGGGTCAATCACAGAACACACTACAGGGAGGGAGGAGGGTCAATCACACACAGCACACTACAGGGAGGGAGGAGGGTCAATCACACACACAACACACTACAGGGAGGGAGGAGGGTCAATCACACACAGCACACTACAGGGAGGGAGGAGGGTCAATCACAGAGAACACACTACAGGGAGGGAGGAGGGTCAATCACAGAGAACACACTACAGGGAGGGAGGAGGGTCAATCACACACAGCACACTACAGGGAGGGAGGAGGGTCAATCACACACACAACACACTACAGGGAGGGAGGAGGGTCAATCACACACACAACACACTACAGGGAGGGAGGAGGGTCAATCACACACAACACACTACAGGGAGGGAGGAGGGTCAATCACACACAGCACACTACAGGGAGGGAGGAGGGTCAATCACACACAGCACACTACAGGGAGGGAGGAGGGTCAATCACACACACAACACACTACAGGGAGGGAGGAGGGTCAATCACACACACAACACACTACAGGGAGGGAGGAGGGTCAATCACACACAGCACACTACAGGGAGGGAGGAGGGTCAATCACACACACAACACACTACAGGGAGGGAGGAGGGTCAATCACAGAACACACTACAGGGAGGGAGGAGGGTCAATCACACACAGCACACTACAGGGAGGGAGGAGGGTCAATCACACACAGCACACTACAGGGAGGGAGGAGGGTCAATCACACACAGCACACTACAGGGAGGGAGGAGGGTCAATCACACACACAACACACTACAGGGAGGGAGGAGGGTCAATCACACTACAGGGAGGGAGGAGGGTCAATCACACACAGCACACTACAGGGAGGGAGGAGGGTCAATCACAGAGAACACACTACAGGGAGGGAGGAGGGTCAATCACACACAACACACTACAGGGAGGGAGGAGGGTCAATCACAGAACACACTACAGGGAGGGAGGAGGGTCAATCACACACACAACACACTACAGGGAGGGAGGAGGGTCAATCACAGAGAACACACTACAGGGAGGGAGGAGGGTCAATCACACACAGCACACTACAGGGAGGGAGGAGGGTCAATCACAGAGAACACACTACAGGGAGGGAGGAGGGTCAATCACACACAGCACACTACAGGGAGGGAGGAGGGTCAATCACACACACAACACACTACAGGGAGGGAGGAGGGTCAATCACACACAGCACACTACAGGGAGGGAGGAGGGTCAATCACAGAGAACACACTACAGGGAGGGAGGAGGGTCAATCACACACACACAACACACTACAGGGAGGGAGGAGGGTCAATCACAGAGAACACACTACAGGGAGGGAGGAGGGTCAATCACACACAGCACACTACAGGGAGGGAGGAGGGTCAATCACACACACAGCACACTACAGGGAGGGAGGAGGGTCAATCACACACAACACACTACAGGAGGGAGGAGGTCAATCACAGAACACACTACAGGGAGGGAGGAGGGTCAATCACACACACAACACACTACAGGGAGGGAGGAGGGTCAATCACACACACAACACACTACAGGGAGGGAGGAGGGTCAATCACAGAACACACTACAGGGAGGGAGGAGGGTCAATCACACACACAACACACTACAGGGAGGAGGAGGGTCAATCACAGAGAACACACTACTTTGATTTAGACCCGAGTTGAGTTAATTGGATTTGATTTGAAGTTCATCTCTCCCTCTCCTCACCTTCATCGTTGAGGGACTCGATGGACATGGCTCTGTTTCTGAAGTTCAGTGAATCTGTGGACTGGGAGAGAATCCGACGCAGGCCCAACGGAGCGTCTTCATTCAGATTCTGAGAGAGAGAGAGAGAGAGAGAGAGAGAGTGAGAGAGAGAGAGAGAGAGAGAGAGAGAGAGAGAGAGAGAGAGAGGGGGAGAGAGAGAGAGAGAGAGAGAGAGAGAGTGAGAGAGAGAGAGCCAGAGAGAGAGAGAGAGAGAGAGAGAGAGAGAGAGAGAGAGGAGAGAGAGAGAGAGAGAGGACAGAGAGAGAGACAGAGAGAGAGAGAGAGGAGAGAGAGAGAGAGAGAGAGAGACAGAGAGAGAGACAGAGAGAGAGAGAGAGAGAGAGGAGAGAGAGAGAGAGAGAGGAGAGAGACAGAGAGAGAGAGAGAGAGAGAGAGAGAGAGAGGGGGGGAGAGAGAGGAGAGAGGGAGGGGGGGAGAGAGGAGGAGAGGAGGAGAGAGAGGGAGAGAGGATTCCTGTTAGGTACACTGGAGAAAAACAAACAACAAAACCGTGACCAGGTTCAATTATACAATTGTTAGTTTCTTCTTCTTGTAGCTGGATTACCTGCATATACAATAGATCTAGTTTACAGAGCCCCCCCTCCCCAATGCCCCTCCTCTCTCACACATGTAGCTGGATTGCTTGTGTGTGTGTGTATATATATATATATATATATATAAGGGCACAGTTGTCAGCCCCTCTCCCTCTCGCTCACCCTGCGATGTTGTTGGTGGAGACGCTCTTGGAGAGCAGCCCTGATCGAACTCTGCGTGACCCCAGCAGGGACTGGCGTAAACTGTCCGAGGGATAGATGGCTGAGCTGGGGCGCTCCCTCGCGTTCATGGGGGCTGTGAGGAGAGAAGGGAGACATCAAGAAGCTGATCAATCAGCAAACCCAACCAGCACTGCGTTCCTCCTCCCTCTCCCCCCCCTCCTCGTTCACATTCACTTTGCAAATCAGTGTCACATCCTGAGAACTTCTTAATATGAGTTTCAAGCAGCCCTGTGTCTCAGTAGCGCTCTCAATCATGTCTAAACTCCACAGCAGATACAGCCCAGTGTAACCATTAATATGTCCCCCTGAACACTGGACCCTAGTGGTGAGGAATCTCAAACAGGACTGCTAACAAACTATCTCTTGCAGTTCCAGGTAAGATCCACCAGAGAGCACTGCAGCCCTGGGAATGATTTTGTCATTTAGAACACCAGGAGCTTCATTCTCATTCTATAGAACACCAGGAGCTCCATTCTCATTCTATAGACAGAACACTCAGACTCACTGTGTTCTGAAGATTTTCCTCTGTGATATTTTCTGTTAACACGAACACACCACACAAGGCTGTCAATGCAAACAGCTGACTTACACTTATTGCGAAGGGCCACATTCTGAATGGCTGAGCTGTTCCGCACCAGGGCTAACTTTTGCTGCTGAAAAAGAAAAACACAAACAAACACATAATGTGTTGTGATTGGTATTATCATGCTGTCCTGTGTGTATAATTCAGTGTTAATGCTGGTAAAGTCATGCTGTGTCACTGTGTGTATAATTCAGTGTTAATGCTGGTAAAGTCATGCTGTGTCACTGTGTGTATAATTCAGTGTTAATGCTGGTAAAGTCACGCTGTGTCACTGTGTGTATAATTCAGTGTTAATGCTGGTAAAGTCACGCTGTGTCACTGTGTATAATTCAGTGTTAATGCTGGTAAAGTCATGCTGTGTCACTGTGTATAATTCAGTGTTAATGCTGGTAAAGTCATGCTGTGTCACTGTGTGTATAATTCAGTGTTAATGCTGGTAAAGCCATGCTGTGTCACTGTGTGTATAATTCAGTGTTAATGCTGGTAAAGTCATGCTGTGTCACTGTGTGTATAATTCAGTGTTAATGCTGGTAAAGTCATGCTGTGTCACTGTGTGTATAATTCAGTGTTAATGCTGGTAAAGTCATGCTGTGTCACTGTGTGTATAATTCAGTGTTAATGCTGGTAAAGTCATGCTGTGTCACTGTGTGTATAATTCAGTGTTAATGCTGGTAAAGTCATGCTGTGTCACTGTGTGTATAATTCAGTGTTAATGCTGGTAAAGTCATGCTGTGTCACTGTGTGTATAATTCAGTGTTAATGCTGGTAAAGTCATGCTGTGTCACTGTGTGTATAATTCAGTGTTAATGCTGGTAAAGTCATGCTGTGTCACTGTGTGTATAATTCAGTGTTAATGCTGGTAAAGCCATGCTGTGTCACTGTGTGTATAATTCAGTGTTAATGCTGGTAAAGTCATGCTGTGTCACTGTGTGTATAATTCAGTGTTAATGCTGGTAAAGTCATGCTGTGTCACTGTGTGTATAATTCAGTGTTAATGCTGGTAAAGGCATGCTGTGTCACTGTGTGTATAATTCAGTGTTAATGCTGGTAAAGTCACGCTGTGTCACTGTGGCTCCTCCCGGCTTCAAGCTCCAGACTCACTTTCTGCTTCATCTTGGTGCAGTTCGGCAAGGTGTCCCGGCAGCGGTTGTGAATGGTGACATTGCAGGCTGCAAAACAGGAGGGGAGGATCAGAGAGAAAGAGAGAGAGAGACACACACAGAGATACAGACACAGAGTTAGCAAGAGACAGACAAAGGGTGGAATTATTTTAATGCAAGATTCTGGGATTCACAGCGCTTAAAAAAGAATGTGGGGACAGCAGGGTGAGAAACTCACACTAGCCCTGCTGCTGCTGCACCCAGTCCTGGGGTTCAGAGCTCCCCTCAATGAAGTCTAGTATTATTATTATTAATATTGAAATGATCAGGAGCCAGGAGTTTGAGCAGGGTTAGAAACTCACACAAGCCCTGCTGCTGCTGCTGCTGCACCCAGTCCTGGGGTTCAGAGCTCCTCTCAATGAAGTCTAGTATTATTATTATTAATATTGAAATGATCAGGAGCCAGGAGTTTGAGCAGGGTTAGAAACTCACACTAGCCCTGCTGCTGCTGCTGCTGCTGCACCCAGTCCTGGGGTTCAGAGCTCCTCTTATTCAGGTGTATTATTGAAATGGGGAGAAGCAATCTATTTAACATTAAACTCCTGGCTCCTGATCATTTCAATACTATTCTTAATTGAGGGTAGTTCTGAAGCCCAGTTCCAGCAGGGCTATTAGAGGTGGAGTGGTGAGAGACCTCCCCTTTCCCTGTTGATCTTGGAGAAGTTTCACTTCCTGTCCACATCTCACAGCAGACAGGAAACACAGCAAGGAGGGGGAGGGGGTTTCCAGTCTAGAGAGAGAGGGAGGGAGAGAGCGAGGGAGTGAGAGCAACAGAGAGAGCGAGGGAGAGAGCGAGGGAGTGAGAGCAACAGAGAGAGCGAGGGAGAGAGCGAGGGAGGGAGAGCAACAGAGAGAGCGAGGGAGAGAGCGAGGGAGAGGGAGAGCAACAGAGAGAGCGAGGGAGAGAGCGAGGGAGAGGAACAGAGAGCGCGAGGGAGAGAGTGAGAGGGAAAGAGAGGGAGAGCAAGAGAGAGGGAGAGAGAGGGAGCGAGAGCGAGGGAGAGCGAGAGTGAGAGCGAGGCAGAGAGCGAGGGAGAGTGACAAAGAGCGCGAGGGAGAGAGCGAGGCAGAGAGTGAGGGAGAGCGACAGGGAGAGAGCAAGGGAGAGAGAGAGAGAGAGAGAGAGAGAGAGAGTGAGGGAGGGAGAGAGAGGGAGGAAGGGAGAGAGAGAGAGAGAGAGAGTGAGGGAGGGAGAGAGAGGGAGGGAGCAGTGGAGGCAGCAAACACAGAACCCTCTCCAGGAACAGCTCTATACTCGCGTCTGTCAAATTAACTCCCATTGTTTTTGTAATGTACGAGAAAGCCTCCTGTTGCTGAGTCTATGTAGTTTCTAACAGACACTTAACACAACATAAAAAAGACAATGTTAGAATTCAAATATTTTACTTGGGTTAAGATTTTCAGCCTGGAATATTCCACTGTTATTAACTTTGTTCTTAAGGCTAAATAAATGTATGTTACAAAACCTGAAGCAAAGAAGGTCAGCATTTCCATTTGATACTCCAGCAGTCTGGAAATGAATGAACGGCTATTTCTTGAAACGCACAACAGAAACACACTGCCGTGAATAAACTCTGTAGCTGCACTGAACACGACGAGGCCATGTGTGCTGGAACAGCACAAGCGGACAGACTCCGATATTTCATCTGCCTGATGTCAGCGGTTAAGAAAAGAAGAAGAAAAGCAGAAAAACACACACACATGAGAATCAGCAGCTGCTGAAGTCACTTCCTAAAAAAACAGCAAACCCTGAAAAACTCAGACAACAGCACCCCCTGCTGTCAGCAAAACCACTCGCACCTCCCTGCGCTTCACGATAAACACACACACTGACCTCTGAGGTCTTTACATTCCCAGACACACAGGCCTTCCTCGTGACAAACTGGAATGAGGGCCGCCCTGGCTGTCTCTGGTCCTGACGGTGTTATGGCAGGTGCCTGCAATCTGTGGCTGTGCCGTGTGTTCGTGTGATGCAGGCCTGCAGGACTTCCATGGAGGCGAGTTCAGCAACGCTCTCATTCCTACAGCCAGCGACTCTCTTCAAAGGGATCCACTTTGTACGTTCTGTTTATGACTCGGAGCGCCACTAATACAGAGCTCTTTGTGCAGAGCTGACTTGTGGAAAGCTGTGGTATAGTTGCTGTGTGTGTGTGTGTGTGTGTGTGTGTAGGGATAGGTCTGTGTGTGCGTGTCAGTGTGTGTAGGGATGGGTCTGTGTGTGTGTGTCAGTGTGTGTGTCAGTGTGTGTAGGGATGGGTCTGTGTGTGTGTGTCAGTGTGTGTAGGGATAGGTCTGTGTGTGTGTGTCAGTGTGCGTGTGTGTCAGTGTGTGTAGGGATGGGTCTGTGTGTGTGTGTCAGTGTGTGTGTCAGTGTGTGTAGGGATGGGTCTGTGTGTGTGTGTGTCAGTGTGCGTGTGTGTCAGTGTGTGTAGGGATGGGTCAGTGTGTGTGTGTCAGTGTGTGTGTCAGTGTGTCAGTGTGTGTGTCAGTGTGTGTAGGGATAGGTCTGTGTGTGTGTGTCAGTGTGTGTTTAGTTAGTGCCCTGAAGCTGTAAGCACTTCAAACACACACTTGTCTCATTACACTGTGTACACACGTCCTCCCCGCACAGGACCCACACGCTCTGATGCTGAACAGCAGTTCATGAGTTTGTCCTTCTCTTTCTAATAAGGTGAAGCGAGACGTGTGTGGAGAGTGTCCCTTATTAATGATCATTCTGCACAGTCCCCCCACACACACACACACACACACACACACACACACACTGTGTGGCAGAGTTCAACGTACTGCCCTGATCTCGCTGCGTCTGTCTGAGGAAGGAGGGGGACAGACTGCTTTATAATAACATGATCTAAGCTCCTTCAAGTCTCGGATTCTTTTTTCTTCGAAGGCATTATGGTTTAGCAATAGTGATAAAGTGTTGCAGATTTAGCTGGCTTCTAAAGAGATTCCGCACTAGCTGGGGAGCAGCCAGCCTCAGTATTAACAGCGTTCAGCCTGGCTGCGGGGGAGGAGTGAAGGAATCACTTTTGTAATCCAAGCACGTCAGGGTTTATTAACATGTAGTTTCAATTCTGTGTTTTTTTTGTTTTTTTTTTTTAAATTGCAAAGCTCTCCTTTCGTACCCTCCCTCGCCTCTCTGTTTCTCTCCCTCTGTTTCTCTTCCACCCACCTGTTTTTTACAGCAGATTTATGACTCTTGATGTTTAAAGGAAGTGACCTGCAATGTGATCCTGCATGAAGATTTCAACAGCCTGCTTTTCAAAGAGTCTAACCCAGCCACACTGCCTCCCTGCCCCTCGAACTCACACTCCCTGCATGAAGATTTCAACAGCCTGCTTTTCAAAGTCTAACCCAGCCACACTGCCTCCCTGCCCCTCGAACTCACACTCCCTGCATGAAGATTTCAACAGCCTGCTTTTCAAAGAGTCTAACCCAGCCACACTGCCTCCCTGCCCCTCGAACTCACACTCCCTGCATGAAGATATCAACAGCCTGCTTTTCAAAGAGTCTAACCCAGCCACACTGCCTCCCTGCCCCTCGAACTCACACTCCCTGCATGAAGATTTCAACAGCCTGCTTTTCAAAGAGTCTAACCCAGCCACACTGCCTCCCTGCCCCTCGAACTCACACTCCTGGGAGACCAACTTGTCAAGAAAAAAAAAACAAACTATATATATATATATATATATAATTCCATTTAGCCAACTCTCTGTAACGTGTGGCCAATAACGTTGCACAGTAAAGTAGGGGAGAAGCTTGAAAGCCCTGCAGTGCAGAATTATTATTATTATTATTATTATTATTATTATTATTATTATTATTATTTATTTCTTAGCAGACGCCCTTATCCAGGGTGACTTACAATCGTAAGCAAATACATTTCAAGTGTTACAATACAAGTAATACAATAAGAGCAAGAAATACAATAACAATGAGCTGCATGCAGTGGCGGAGTCCTGTCTATCAAGCCCAGTCCTTCAGCAGGCATGCCAGCACAGCCATGCAGCACAGAGCTGGTATTGTGCAGAGCGTGTGGGCGACCCCTGCAATAACAATCCACCCACCACCTCCATCAGAGCGAGAACGAGTTCACACTGAGCACGCACAGCCCTTAACCCTTTCACTGCCGCTTCCTTCAGGTTTATTAATCCTGAACACTTCTACTGCCAGCTCCCCCGAGTCTAATCATTTCACAAAGGGATCGCATCTACTGTACGACTGCGGACAACTCTGAGAAAAACACGACCGACACGAAAAACACCTTCTTATTGAGATAGAAAATCCCAAGCCGTGAGAGATTTCTGCTGCCGTTCTCCTCGTTTCGGAGTGAAGCCACAGGACTTTCAACACACTGCTGCAGAAAACCCTCCCTCTGTGTTGAAGAGCACGATTAGAGCCGTTATGATATCAGACAGCTGTCTGAAATGCACAAGCTGGTGTTGGAAGGGTTGCAGAGCAGAGAGGAGGAGGAGGAGGAGGGAGAGAGGAGAGAAGAGGAGGGAGGGAGGTTAAAGGCTGTGTAAACATTAAACACGGAGCTGTATTGAGTGTTGCCTCGTTCTGTACTGCGCTGCAACAGAGGCTGGGCTTGTTTAGACAGCTGGAATGAAATATTGTATAGAGCTGCTGTTTTAGTTGTGAACTCCTCCCTCTCTCGCTCTCTACAGTTTGTCAGCAGTTGCCGTCGCGGAGGTGAGAGTCAGTCTCTGGTTCACACAGCTGCTCAGCTCTCTACACAAGGAGCTCTTGTAACACTGAAGCAAGACTGGCACACAGAGGCACTGTGCAGTGCAGAGGAGAGAGAGCGGGAGAGAGAGAGAGAGAGAGGGAGGGAGAGAGAGAGGGAGGGAGAGAGAGAGAGAGAGAGGGAGGGAGGGAGGGAGAGAGGGAGAGGGGTATAGGAACTTGCTTTGAACTGTGCAGATGTCATTTATAATAGAGAAAATAATTTGCATAATGTTTGCAAACAGCAAAGCACAAGTCAAGCTCAGATGAAACAGCTGCTCAGAGTAATCTACTTCTTATTCTAAATACGCATGCCGTGAATGGGGCAGTGTGGGGCAGTCCAGGGCTGTGAAATGCTCTGATGAAATCACAAAGCTGCCAGCTGGTACATGAGTTTCACTCTGAATACCCCTGAGCTCTGAAGCTCTGTATCCCGACTCCTGTGTGTGAGTCACAGTGAAGAGCGGACCGCTCCCTGATAGGAGGTGAAGCACACAGTACACACTGACACACACACACTGAGATACACACACTGACACACACACACGCACTGACACACACACACACACACGCACTGACACACACACACACACGCACTGACACACACACACACGCACTGACACACACACACACGCACTGACACACACACACACGCACACACACACACACACACACACTGATGCACACACACACACACACACACTGACGCACACACACACACACTGATGCACACACTCTGACATACACACTCTGAGATACACACACTGATACACACACTGAGATACACACACACACTGACGCACACACACACACACTGACTCACACACACACACACACACACTGACACACACACACACACTGGGTGTCACTCACTAGGGCAGCTCAGCGCCTCCTTGGCAGTGATGCTCTTGTTGCATGCGGAGCACAGCGTGGTTCCTGACACTGTGATCGAGGTGAAGAGGTGTCCGTTGGTGTAGCGTGCCTCCCTCTCCCTCGCCTCCTTCTCCCTCTCCTTCATGCGCTCCTTCTCTTTATTCTGCACAGGAACAAACGCAATGAAAACGGGACACACTCCGCATTGGGATCCAGCCTTCCGATACAAAGACAGCTGGATCACCCCAACATTTCAGAGGGCTGGATCTCATCACTATCAGGGTCTAGTGCTGTATATTATAAAGACATTTCAGAGGGCTGGATCTCATCACTATCAGGGTCTAGTGCTGTATATTATAAAGACATTTCAGAGGGCTGGATCGCATCACTATCAGGGTCTAGTGCTGTATATTATAAAGACATTTCAGAGGGCTGGATCGCATCACTATCAGGGTCTAGTGCTGTATATTATAAAGACATTTCAGAGGGCTGGATCGCATCAATATCAGGGTCTAGTGCTGTATATTATAAAGACATTTCAGAGGGCTGGATCGCATCACTATCAGGGTCTAGTGCTGTATATTATAAAGACATTTCAGAGGGCTGGATCGCATCAATATCAGGGTCTAGTGCTGTATATTATAAAGACATTTCAGAGGGCTGGATCGCATCACTATCAGGGTCTAGCGCTGTATATTATAAAGACATTTCAGAGGGCTGGATCGCATCAATATCAGGGTCTAGTGCTGTATATTATAAAGACATTTCGGAGGGCTGGATCGCATCACTCTCGGGGTCGAGTGCTGTATATTATATATTGTTAGGTATGACTCTCCGCTATGCACTCCTGCACTGTATGAATTCGAAGTTGAAGTCGGGGACAATCTGCCCATTTCTGAAACAAACACAAAGCTTTGACTTTTTTAAACAGGAAGTTAACAGCTAACTTCCTCTTTTCGGTTGCCTTGGATACAGTGTTTATATTGCAAAACCTGCACAGAAAACCAAAAAAACAAACATCATTTGTCAGTGTCTAGTTACAGGAGCAATAGCACCCCCCCATCCAAGCAATAGCACCCCCCCCTCCAAGGCGTGCTTCTCCAGACTGTATCCCTGATCAGGGACACATGCAGATCCCATTAGCACCTCCTGTAACACAATATGAAGCAGGAGCAGCTCAGTTCATTTCAGTGGCCAGGGACTCAACCGCAGGAGCCGCCTCCTCCCTTGCTCTGTTTGGTTTTCATGCACTCCCAAAATACTGTGCAAAATCCCAGACTGCACTGCAAAGAAGGCAGAAACGCGCAAGTGGGCTTCCGCAAGATTCAATACACATGGAATAAGCCAGCAGCAACGTTTTCAATCCTAACACTGCACCCGAGTAACAGAGGAGCCATCTCAACCCCAGGGAGCTTTCAGAGACTGCTCCAATTCTCTACAAGTCACTTGACTTTCTTTCTTTGTTTCATTCTCCCGCTCGCTCTCTCTCATGGGGGCCTCATGCAGGCGTGTCCTGGGGAGAGGAGATCAAAGGAGAGGGAGGGGGCAATATTAACCCTGTGGGGGCCAGTTGCTTTTGCCCTGTCAGTAGAAGATCTTCTTGAACGCTGCAGATGAACAGCAGAATAGAATCCGATACAGACTCTGTGTTACAACCTGCACTCTGTGTGACACTGAAGGCACCCGACTGTATTCATCTCAGCAGCAGACTCCCAGGCAGATGGCTGAGATTGTGTTAGTCTGCAGTGCCAGGTGTCTCACTGATCTGCTTTGTAGAAACAGGACCGTGTTCCTGGGAAACAGGGTTCCAGTTACAGGACTCGACAAAGACAACAAATAATCCAGAAGTGAAACACAAAGATGAATACGAATTCCTGCTCCGCGCTCTCATTGTGTGTGAAGACAGTTTAACACTGAAACACAGGAGCAGCCCAGAGAAAATGTGCACCTGTCTATCCTGCACGCGCGCACACACGCACACACACGCACACACTGCAGCCCAGTGAAACTGCACACCTGTCTATCCTGCGCACACACACACACACACACACACACACACACACACACACACACACACACTGCAGCCCAGTGAAACTGCACACCTGTCTATCCTGCACACACAATGCAGCCCTGTCTGAGCCGGGAGTCACACACACCACTCCTGTGTGATTGTCCAGCGCTCTCAATGGCTGTGTTGTGTTCACTGCTCTTCACAGTGAAACTCCATCCTCTTATTAATGCTTTTCAAGCTTCAACCTTCAAAAGGTGCTTTTATAGCTTAACCAAACCCACTGCTATTCATTATCCAAACCCTTAGTTAAAGAATCACTCCTCTCTCTCTCTCTCTCTCTCTCTCTCTCTCTCTCTCTCTCTCTCTCTCTCTCTCTCTCTCTCTCTCTCTCTCTCTCTCTCTCTGTAATTCAATAAGCCCTTCCTTCTCTTCCCCTCCTCCTCTCAATGCTGTAATTCAGTCACGGCTCCCTGTGAGCGCAGCGCACTCTTGATATTAAACAGACCCGATTCTGAGACGGCTTCCCAGCCACAGACCCCCCGGCGCAGGCTGATAACACATCGAACAGCCATGATGTGAGCTGCTGGAAACAGTCACTCAGAAACAAACGGGCTGCTTGGTCTGACCCATGCCATGCCAAGAGACTGCAGGACTTCAAACTGCACTCCCCCTGCTGCTGCTGCTGCACCCAGTCCTGGGGCTCAGAGCTCCCCTCAATGAAGTCTAGTATTATTAATATTGAAATGATCAGGAGCCAGGAGTTTGAGCAGGGTTAGAAACTCACACTAGCCCTGCTGCTGCTGCTGCTGCTGCTGCTGCACCCAGTCCTGGGGTTCAGAGCTCCCCTCAATGAAGTCTATTATTATTAATATTGAAATGATCAGGAGCCAGGAGTTTGAGCAGGGTTAGAAACTCACACTAGCCCTGCTGCTGCTGCTGCTGCTGCACCCAGTCCTGGGGTTCAGAGCTCCCCTCAAGTCTATTATTATTAATAATAATATTGAAATGATCAGGAGCCAGGAGTTTAAGCTAATAAAAAGAAACAAGGTCAGTTTTTGTTTTTTTGTCTCTGCTTTGGACAACGTGATAACAAGCCAGGCTTTGTTGAGTTTGAACTTGTTATGAAACCCGAAAGATAGCCCCCTAATCAGATAGACAGTAAAGTCAAGTCATTTCCTTCACCCTCGTGATAAAGCTCCCATGCAGTCACTGCTTTGCAGCGCTGCGAGTCCTGCTCTGGTAATACTGAGACACTCTGCTGACTCCTGGCAGCAGGAGTCTCATTCACTGTCCTCCATTCTGGAGGCATTAACATTCACAGAGAGCTCAGCAAAGCGTCACTAAACCATTTGAAACAGGATCTCTGGAACAGCTGGCTTAAGCAATGCAAATAGAAATTCAACACAGGTACACTGCGAGTGGTGTCCAGATCGTTGTGTGGGAGATAAGAGGGAGGAGAGAGAGGGGGAGAGGTAGAGGGGAAGGACAGGAGAGTATGGGCGCTTTCCTAAAGAGGATGCGAAGTGCGTTTCCTTATTCAAATGATTCTTAAGACAATGCACAGATGGGGAGGCACATAAGAAGGACCTGCGCTGCTATTGGGAACACATCGGAAATAAATAACTAATGAACTTCTACCTTCATTTTCAGTGCCGCTGAAGGCATTGTGCTTCGAGTGTTTGAACTTTCTGCAGTGTGGGCAGTTTGGAGAAGTTCCATTATCATCTCTTCACTATGAATCAACAGTGCTGTACCTACACAGTGCTCTAAAAACACCCACTGATCCTCCTTCACATTGCACTGACTGACGCAGGAACCTGACCAGACCATTTCTCACACACACACACAGACGGGTGAGTGATCGTGTGTTTATAATTGTGAGAGCGTTAGACACACAGACAGACCCACACACTAGAATGAAAGCGCTGTTCTGGTTTGCATGCCTGTGTAATTACGCAGGCTTCACAAAGCGTAATGTACCATGCAAAGCAAAGCTCTAACTACATGGAGAAGTGCCGGAACTCAAACAGTTCCACAAGCACTGCTTGCAATGAACTCCGTGGCAAAACAATGACCCTGTCTGAACAAAAACAGCAAAGAGCTCTGACTTCCAATCCTCAAAGCACTGAGGTTACATGAAACACAAACAGCTGCAAATCACAATGGAACTGAAGACTGAGCTTCACTATAATGCACAGGCCTGAACAGCTGGGCAGACTGAAAGTGTTCAAGTTAAACTGGAAGGAGCCCCTGCTGCTGAGTTTCAGAATAGAGGGGTCTGACTCTGTACCCCCCTCCCTCCCTCAGCAGACCCTAACAAACCCCCCCGGAGTTCCCTCAATGTCCCGCTCAGAACACACTGGCACTGCTCTGTTTTTCTGAGTCTACCTGTGAAACATGATCTCTGCACACGAGGCTCCGCTACTGCCTTAACATTCCCTACGGCTTCCACTCAAAACAAGAGCAGCATCTGCATCCAGCTGCTAGACTCCTTCTACAATATATAATGTAATATACAGCACTAGACCCTGATATTGATGAGATCCAGCCCTCTGAAATGTCTTTATAATATATAGCACTAGACCCTGATAGTGATGCAGCGCCTTTACGAATAAACACGGGCCACTCTCTGCTCCGTTTGACAGACATCACACTTTATCCCAGTTGGAAAGTCGACTGGCCCCTGGGCGCTGTAACGCAATAACGATGCATCACGCTGTGCTGATAGAAACGTCACAATAGCCCGGCAGGGTGTCTGGGTGGAAGTGTCGGACTGCGCTGCTGGATGCCTCGTGTGAAACAGCTTTCCGTTCATCATCCCGCAGATACAGCACTGGGAGAGACGCGTTCCCGACTGCATGGGAAACGTGTCGTGGCTCAAACTTCCCCGCAGTCTCTCAACAGCGTGCGCTGTACAGTCTACGGGGAAGTACAGTCGCTATTGCAATACACAATGGAAACCCCGAACCAGTACTCTACCCTCCCCCAGACAAAAACAGCAACTCTGTAGCATTTCGCAACAAACCCTTTTTAACAATGTAACTATACTCTGTGAAGTGGAATCACAGAGAGATTCCTTGACAAAAAAAACACTTTTATAATTAAATCCACACCGCGTTTTTTTTTTCTCTCTCTCTCTCTCTCTCTCTCTCTCTCTCTCTCTCTCAAACTCGGACCTACCTTCAATCCGATTTCTTTCATTCGCTCCTGTCGGGTCTTCGGCAGACTTTCAATAATCCTAGACATGATCTAGTCTTTATAACGCAAGATCTGTATTAAATCCCACACTGTTAAATCAATCCAGCTTTTGTTTTTGGTTCCAGATACTCCAGAGGAAGAGAAATGCAGAATATGAAATAAAGACGAAACCCACACACTGTATTTGTATCGTTCTATATACGGAACCCACACGCTGTATTTGTATCGTTCTATATACGGAACCCACACGCTGTATTTGTATCGTTCTATATACGGAACCCACACGCTGTATTTGTATCGTTATATATATATATATATTTATAAATCCCTCTTCGCATCTGCTCTTGTGCTGCTCGTGTGCTTGGATTTTGTAACAGGAAGTTTGAAGCTCTCCGCCGCTGTTCCAAATTCGACAGAAATCTTTTCGAAGCCCCGCCCCCAGACCTGTACATCAACACGCCCCCCCCCCCTTTTTAAGCACCATCATTAAATTGCTGCAACCTCTTGAAATGTCCACGTGAATCTCTCCCAGCGTGTTGTTTTTTTGGCCACGCTTCCTCCCCTAACATTGAGTGCAGTGTCTGTGTCGAATTGGACGAGGCACGCTGCTTTGAGGCACAATAAAATCCACACACTACGCGGAAGATATTTTATATACCATCATCACATGTGGAGAAATGACTTCCCTATTGCCACATTGCATAGAGTGTTGCAAATTCGAAAGGTCATGTTTCTAGTTTGCATTCCTTTTATAAAGTGAGTGCCATCTTTAGACAACCCTCTCTGTGCTTTACAATGCTTCCCTATGCTTTACCAGACCTCTCTGTGCTTTACAATGCTTCCCTATGCTTTACCAGACCTCTCTGTGCTTTACAATGCTTCCCTATGCTTTACCAGACCTCTCTGTGCTTTACAATGCTTCCCTATGCTTTACCAGACCTCTCTGTGCTTTACAATGCTTCCCTATGCTTTACCAGACCTCTCTGTGCTTTACAATGCTTCCCTATGCTTTACCAGACCTCTCTGTGCTTTACAATGCTTCCCTATGCTTTACCAGACCTCTCTGTGCTTTACAATGCTTCCCTATGCTTTACCAGACCTCTCTGTGCTTTACAATGCTTCCCTATGCTTTAGCAGACCTCTCTGTGCTTTACAATGCTTCCCTATGCTTTAGCAGACCTCTCTGTGCTTTACAATGCTTCCCTATGCTTTACCAGACCTCTCTGTGCTTTACAATGCTTCCCTATGCTTTACCAGACCTCTCTGTGCTTTACAATGCTTCCCTATGCTTTACCACACCTCTCTGTGCTTTACAATGCTTCCCTATGCTTTACCACACCTCTCTGTGCTTTACAATGGTTCCCTATGCTTTACCAGACCTCTCTGTGCTTTACAATGCTTCCCTATGCTTTACCAGACCTCTCTGTGCTTTACAATGCTTCCCTATGCTTTACCAGACCTCTCTGTGCTTTACAATGCTTCCCTATGCTTTACCAGACCTCTCTGTATATATATATATATATATATATATATATATATATATATATATATATATATTAGTATATATAAATTCAATGAGAAACATTTGGTCTTTCTCAATGCTTTCAGTGTTGGAAATGTTTATCCCTGAGCTTATTAACTTTCTTTTAGCATTTAAAACAGAGGCCAGAGTAGCTATTTCTGGGCTCAGTCACACAGAACCACAGCTGCTATATTTAGACTATGAAGGAAACACCCTGCGTTCACTCAGCCCTGAACACACACTGCAGCTTAGTGCAAGCCTCCTCTAGTAGACTGAGTTTAATTGCATAATCCTTCCAGCAATCCTTCCTGTGAGGCCCATTCAATTTACATCACCCTGTTACAGGGTTACAATGAAGCAAGCCCAGCTAGAAGAACTACTAACCCGAACCCGATCCCAGCGGGTTTATCTGGCACCATCACAGAACCACTGCAGTGCCACTGTCTGTCTGTCTGCATTGCCATTGAAGATCATTCAGGAAGGGTATAGTGAGCACACTGGGGTCCCATTCTACCAGCCTCACCCCATTGTAGTGCTATTGAAGATCATTCAGGAAGGGTATAGTGAGCACACTGGGGTCCCATTCTACCAGCCTCACCCCATTGTAGTGCTATTGAAGATCATTCAGGAAGGGTATAGCGAGCACACTGGGGTCCCATTCTACCAGCCTCACCCCATTGCAGTGCTATTGAAGATCATTCAGGAAGGGTATAGTGAGCACACTGGGGTCCCATTCTACCAGCCTCACCCCATTGTAGTGCTATTGAAGATCATTCAGGAAGGGTATAGTGAGCACACTGGGGTCCCATTCTACCAGCCTCACCCCATTGCAGTGCTATTGAAGATCATTCAGGAAGGGTATAGTGAGCACACTGGGGTCCCATTCTACCAGCCTCACCCCATTGCAGTGCTATTGAAGATCATTCAGGAAGGGTATAGTGAGCACACTGGGGTCCCATTCTACCAGCCTCACCCCATTGTAGTGCTATTGAAGATCATTCAGGAAGGGTATAGTGAGCACACTGGGGTCCCATTCTACCAGCCTCACCCCATTGTAGCTGCCCTATACTTGTGCTGCCATTGCCCCTCAGTGTAATACAGAACCATTACTGCATTGCCATTGTAGTGCCACTGGCTGTGTCTGCATTGCCACTAAAGATCATTTGGCAAGAGTATAGTTAGCATGCTGCAGTAATGGCAGCCTCATATCCCATTGTAGCTCCTCTTGAGCTCTTGAACAGCACTGCCAGTGCAGTGCTGAAGATTCCCCAACACCATTCCCACCCTGTGTTCTCCAGTCCAAGCACTGACCCAGCCCCGCTCTCACTGGGATCACAGGCCAGGCTGCGGGGTCTGCTGGAGGCTAAACTGCAATTAGTTTAATTAGGTAAGCGGCTCCCAATCTGTCAGAGCGTCTGGGTGAGGAGAATCAGACACACAGCGGATTCAGGGATTTAGGGATTCAACTTCTGCCAGCTGAGAACTTAGCTTGCTTACTCTCTCTCACACACACACACACACTGCTTTCCCAGACATGGTAAGGTATTTTAATTCATAGGAAAGACTTCATGACGCACTGCCAGATTCCATTAGCTGATTTTCTCCACTTGCAAGTTTGCAAAAAAAACGACAACAAAGAAATCAAACATTGCAAGAAATAACAAAAATCAAACCCATTTGTTGACACATTCTAGGATATAATCAGTAACTTGAATCAGCATTTTGCTCCAGCAATATGAATCTTTGTCACCTGGAAGAACCTTGAGATGCCAAGATAAGGTGAAATTCCATTGCTGTTGTGAGTGAACTGGCTTTCCTCTCATGCAATACCAGGTCACTGGCAGTAAAGCCGAAGCTCTAACTCTGAGGGTCACGAGTACAGCAGCTCTGCAATTGCCCCTCTTGGTTAATCATTGCCTGGATGTATTATTTGGTTCCCTCCTGCTCTGCCCAGTGCAGAGGAGTGTATCCCGGATTCAAGAGTAGATATCAGAGAGCTGCCGGCCTCTGGAGGACAAAGGCCAGCCCTGCAGGTGTCTGCTTTGAGCTCCCCAGATGCCTGGCCAGTAGAGGGTGCTGTAGCACTGCGAGGGGACTCAGTCCCAGACGATTTTGCCTCCATAACCTGGTGCCAGAGCCAATGCAACCAGCTCCCCTGATTGTATGAGTCACCCTGCACATGTCACTGTGTCTGTAAGAGAAAGACGCAGAGTGATTCTCATTGTATTGTATGCAAATGGTTTCAGTCAGAGGAGCACTTGCCTGGCTATTAAAACACCATTGTACATGAACAAAGAGAGACAGGATTTAACAGGAGGAGGGGGAGGGGGAGGGGGAGGGGGAGGGGGAGGAGGAGGAGGAGGAGAGGGAGAGACTGAGTATCCTATGAGAGCGTAGATCAGGGTTTGAAACTTGAAACAAGTCCTGCACACAGTCCTGGGTTTCAGAACTCCCCTCAGTTAAGTATGCAAGTTAATATGTGGTGTGTAGGCTGGCAAAGAAATGTGCACCACACCACTGTACAGAATCATAATCCCTCCCAATTCTGAACCAACGCAACACTCTGATTGGCTAATAATGATGTCATTATTTATAAATTGCAGTACAGTCATTTTGTTACACAGAGAAATTTCTAATAATAATATCCAACGCAAAACGAGTCGCTAAATTACAAAAGCAAAAATCCCCCGAGTGAAACCAAGAAAGCCACGACGACCACACGCTCCGATCCAACAAACAAACCACCTGGTTTTTAAAACTGCTTTCAAAGCTTAATTTCCTGCAATCATGTGACTTCCAGCACAGAGCTCCTCTTCATAGAGCTCAGAGGTTATGCTGCTTGAGGTGCTTTGTGACTGAACTTCAGCCTTCCCTCACCTCAATGAAGTCTTCTTTGTTCAAGACTGAACAGATTCAATTATTTTAGCCTGTCTGCATACGACATGCCTTTTAACCCCGGGATAATTCTGGTTGCTCTTCTTTGCACTGTTTCTAGAGCAGCAATATCCTTTTTGTAACGAGGTGACCAGAACTGAACACAATATTCTAGATGAGGTCTTACTAATGCATTGTAAAGTTTTAACATTACTTCCCTTGCAGATATAAGGGAGGAACCATTTATTTAATATCAAACAATAACACACTCAAAAGCAGCATCACACTGCCATCACAGCCTCTTCCTGTCATGTGACTCGGAGCCGCTTCCCTTTTCCTGGGAAGTTCCACAACAAGCCGGTATTTATTATTCTTTCACGGGTATTTATTATTCTTTCATGGGTATTTATTATTCTTTCACGGGTATTTATTATTCTTTGCTGTGTGAGTGAGAGCCAGTGAGCTTAATCAGTGTGCAGGGCTCCCTGGAATCCACACACACAAACCACAACATCCAAGCCCAGATGGCTGTTGCTGTTTCATTTCTTCTTGTGTAGATTATGTCTGTTGCTGTTTTCTTCCATTGATTCTTGTGTAGATTATGTCTGTTGCTCTGTGTGTGTGTGTGTGTGTGTGTGTGTGTGTCTGTGTCTGTTTGTTTCTGTGTGTGTGTGTGTGTCTGTGTTTCTGTGTGTGTGTGTGTGTGTGTGTGTCTGTGTCTGTTTGTTTCTGTGTGTGTGTGTGTGTCTGTGTTTCTGTGTGTGTGTGTGTGTGTCTGTGTCTGTTTGTTTCTGTGTGTGTGTGTGTGTCTGTGTTTCTGTGTGTGTGTGTGTGTGTCTGTGTCTGTTTGTTTCTGTGTGTGTGTGTGTGTGTCTGTGTTTCTGTGTGTGTGTGTGTGTGTCTGTTTGTTTCTGTGTGTGTGTCTGTGTCTGTCTGTTTCTGTGTGTGTGTGTGTCTGTGTGTGTGTCTGTGTGTGTGTGTGTGTCTGTGTCTGTTTGTTTCTGTGTGTGTGTGTGTCTGTGTCTGTTTGTTTCTGTGTGTGTGTGTGTCTGTGTCTGTTTCTGTGTGTGTGTGTGTCTGTGTGTTTGTTTCTGTGTGTGTGTGTGTCTGTGTTTCTGTGTGTGTGTGTGTGTCTGTGTCTGTTTGTTTCTGTGTGTGTGTGTGTGTCTGTGTTTCTGTGTGTGTGTGTGTGTGTCTGTTTGTTTCTGTGTGTGTGTCTGTGTCTGTCTGTTTCTGTGTGTGTGTGTGTGTGTCTGTGTGTGTGTCTGTGTGTGTGTCTGTGTCTGTCTGTTTCTGTGTGTGTGTGTGTGTGTGTGTCTGTGTCTGTCTGTTTCTGTGTGTGTGTGTCTGTGTCTGTGTCTGTGTTTCTGTGTGTGTGTGTGTGTGTGTCTGTGTCTGTCTGTTTCTGTGTGTGTGTGTGTGTGTCTGTGTCTGTCTGTTTCTGTGTGTGTGTGTGTGTGTCTGTGTCTGTCTGTTTCTGTGTGTGTGTGTGTCTGTGTCTGTCTGTTTCTGTGTGTGTCCGTGTGTGTACTGCTTGCTTTTTTGAAGTCCCGAGTTCAGGAAAGCATGACAAAAAACAAACTTGTGAGGACAGAACTGCATGCCAGTGCAAGTAAGGGCTGTTGATAAGGGCAGATAA
Source organism: Acipenser ruthenus (assembly GCF_902713425.1). NCBI lineage: Eukaryota > Metazoa > Chordata > Actinopteri > Acipenseriformes > Acipenseridae > Acipenser > Acipenser ruthenus. The sequence continues at coordinate 44,029 of NW_026708265.1, forward strand.
AGGCTTAATCTCAGAGATCTGCTTTCCTGAGCTCGAGCTCTGTGTCTGCTTGGCAACGCAGCGTGATTGAAAAAACAGAGAGGGTCGTCCGGTCAGTCTGTCACTGCGTTTGAATGAGAGCCGCTGGATCTGTAGATCACAACCATTGCTAAAGATTTCTATAAATCATTTTCCACAGCGCTGGAAGACTGCCCATTCATGCCTTTAATTATCTCTACATTTCTATACAAGTTTTTCTTAAGGGTTTGGTGCTAGAGGAGAATCTTTTAATAGTCCAGGCATCATTACAATAAGACTGGTAAGATGATGCAACACTCACTGGCTTCTCTGTAACTGCGCTGGCATGCGTGTGAGTGTGTCTGTGGGTGTGGGTGTGTGTTTGTGTGCGTGTGTGTGTCTGTGTGTGTGCGTGTTTGTGTGCGTGTCTCTGTGTGCACATGTCTGTCTCTGTCTCTGTCCAGTAGCGCTGAGCCATGTCACACACATGTTCCCCAGATGTTTCTCTCTCGAGTGTGTGATGTGAGGAATGTGGAGGAAGAGGCCGCCTCACTCGGCTCCATGCAGCTATTAATAGGCATCAGCCAGCACAGAGCTGGGAGACTCATCACAGCGCTCACATCACAGCAGTCCTGATGAAGCTCATCACAGCGCTCACATCACAGCAGTCCTGATGAAGCTCATCACAGCGCTCACATCACAGCAGTCCTGATGAAGCTCATCACAGCGCTCACATCACAGCAGTCCTGATGAAGCTCATCACAGCGCTCACATCACAGCAGTCCTGATGAAGCTCATCACAGCGCTCACATGACAGCAGTCCTGATGAAGCTCATCACAGCGCTCACATCACAGCAGTCCTGATGAAGCTCATCACAGCGCTCACATGACAGCAGTCCTGATGAAGCTCATCACAGCGCTCACATGACAGCAGTCCTGATGAAGCTCATCACAGCGCTCACATGACAGCAGTCC
>NW_026708265.1:50000-67500 GCF_902713425.1 Acipenser ruthenus
CAGACAGACTGCAAGGACCATGGTTCTGTATTACACTACAATTACATATTCTATATTTTGTTATGATAAAAAACCTTGCAAATATGTAAACGACAGCATATGGAGCCTACATCTTTAAGAATAAAACAAACGTCTCACCGTCCTGCTGAGAGAACCCCCTCTTGTGTAAACTGGCTGTGGTTAACTGTATTATACAGAGCAAGAACAAACCAAGGAAGTGCATTGCTGTGCTTCCTCTCCTCACACTCCACCCTCGACAATGACAGTGAAACCAGAGGATACAAACCCACTGCGCTATACAAACCCACTGCGCTACACAAACCCACTGTGCTACACAAACCCACTGTGCTATACAAACCCACTGCGCTATACAAACCCACTGCGCTATACAAACCCACTACGCTACACAAACCCACTGTGCTATACAAACCCACTGTGCTATACAAACCCACTGCACTACACAAACCCACTGTGCTACACAAACCCACTGCACTACACAAACCCACTACGCTACACAAACCCACTACGCTATACAAACCCACTGATATAACCTGGCTTGTGTTCAAGTTTGACAGAATCTCACCAGAATGCTACCCAATCTGATGCAGCTGCCCCAGAAAATACACTCGTGCTCCAGTGACAGCCTGATCCACAAGCCAGCAGGTAGTAACATTACTGCTGCAATAAAAATACCAACCAGTACATACTGCTCCCAGTCTGTCACATTGCACAGCACAGCACAGCACTGCACCGCACCACACAGCACCGCACAGCACTGCACCGCACCACACAGCACCGCACAGCACAGCACAGATGTGCTTTAATTTTCTTTCAGATTTACTCTGCAGTTAAAAAACAGCCCCACCTTCTAACCATGAAAGGTGGAGCTGCAGCTGCAGCCAGCGATACACCACATGCTTTCCTGTTCTCTGTTAGCACTAATCTACAGACTCAAACAACCGGGCTGAATCCGGTGCTATTCTTACTACTTACAAGATTAAACTCTGCTGAAAGAAAACTTCAAAGCGCTGCAGCGCAGCCAAATGAAGCAGAATGGGAGCCGATTAAAATGATGTCTTTCTTTAATGAACGCTTGCTCATTTTCTCAAACCCCAGCACCTTCCACACGGCAGCCCAGCGCTTTCTGTGTTTCTCTGCCCCTGCCCTCTCTCTCACCGTCGGGGTCCTGGTCCGGCCGCTCCATGTCAGACATGGTCACACAGAGGGAGGGGGCGGAGCAGCTGTAAGCCTGCAGGCGATCAGCATGGTCCTGCAACACAAACCAGGAGGCACCAGGGGGCGATGTTAGCGATTGGAAAAGCAATGGGAAAACATATCGTGAAAAATGACTGTATAAATTTACCACAGCAACTTTTATAAGGGAGGAGACATTGTCCTGGAATGATCCACTTCCCCTTATTAAGGTACAACTGGCTATTCTTCACTTCAGTTAAATTTCCCAGTTTACAACAACCCCACTCTGAGCAGCGTTACCTGCAGGAACAGGAAGTCCTCACTCTCCTCCGTCAGTGATGTCAGAGAGTCCAGCATCTCGCTGCTGTGGATTATGGGATTCCTGCGGGGGTCGCGACCTGCTCCCCTGGGGACTGGGCCACCCATCACTCTGTCCATCCCATCAGGATCGAGCCTCTCCAGACTCACACTAGAGACCCAGAGACATCACAGTGCAGTGCAGTACAGTGCAGTACAATACAATACACTATAATACTGCTTCCCCACAGCTCCTCCACTCTGCACAGAGACATCACAGTGCAGTGCAGTACAATACAATACACTATAATACTGCTTCCCCACAGCTCCTCCACTCTGCACAGAGACACAGAGACATCACAGTGCAGTGCAGTGCAGTGCAATACACTATAATACTGCTTCCCCACAGCTCCTCCACTCTGCACAGAGACCCAGAGACATCACAGTGCAGTGCAGTGCAGTGCAGTACAATACAATACACTATAATACTGCTTCCGCACAGCTCCTCCACTCTGCACAGAGACACAGAGACATCACAGTGCAGTGCAGTACAATACAATACAATACACTATAATACTGCTTCCCCACAGCTCCTCCACTCTGCACAGAGACCCAGAGACATCACAGTGCAGTGCAGTGCAGTACAATACAATACACTATAATACTGCTTCCCCACAGCTCCTCCACTCTGCACAGAGACCCAGAGACATCACAGTGCAGTGCAGTACAGTGCAGTACAATACAATACACTATAATACTGCTTCCGCACAGCTCCTCCACTCTGCACAGAGACATCACAGTGCAGTGCAGTGCAGTACAATACAATACACTATAATACTGCTTCCGCACAGCTCCTCCACTCTGCACAGAGACATCACAGTACAGTGCAGTACAATACAATACACTATAATACTGCTTCCGCACAGCTCCTCCACTCTGCACAGAGACATCACAGTGCAGTGCAGTGCAGTACAATACAATACACTATAATACTGCTTCCGCACAGCTCCTCCACTCTGCACAGAGACATCACAGTACAGTGCAGTACAATACAATACACTATAATACTGCTTCCGCACAGCTCCTCCACTCTGCACAGAGACCCAGAGACATCACAGTACAGTGCAGTACAATACAATACACTATAATACTGCTTCCGCACAGCTCCTCCACTCTGCACAGAGACACAGAGACATCACAGTGCAGTGCAGTACAATACAATACAATACACTATAATACTGCTTCCCCACAGCTCCTCCACTCTGCACAGAGACCCAGAGACATCACAGTGCAGTGCAGTGCAGTACAATACAATACACTATAATACTGCTTCCCCACAGCTCCTCCACTCTGCACAGAGACCCAGAGACATCACAGTGCAGTGCAGTACAGTGCAGTACAATACAATACACTATAATACTGCTTCCGCACAGCTCCTCCACTCTGCACAGAGACCCAGAGACATCACAGTGCAGTACAATACAATACACTATAATACTGCTTCCGCACAGCTCCTCCACTCTGCACAGAGACATCACAGTACAGTGCAGTACAATACAATACACTATAATACTGCTTCCCCACAGCTCCTCCACTCTGCACAGAGACATCACAGTACAGTGCAGTACAATACAATACACTATAATACTGCTTCCGCACAGCTCCTCCACTCTGCACAGAGACCCAGAGACATCACAGTACAGTGCAGTACAATACAATACACTATAATACTGCTTCCGCACAGCTCCTCCACTCTGCACAGAGACACAGAGACATCACAGTGCAGTGCAGTACAATACAATACACTATAATACTGCTTCCCCACAGCTCCTCCACTCTGCACAGAGACATCACAGTGCAGTGCAGTGCAGTGCAATACACTATAATACTGCTTCCCCACAGCTCCTCCACTCTGCACAGAGACATCACAGTGCAGTGCAGTGCAGTGCAGTACAATACACTATAATACTGCTTCCCCACAGCTCCTCCACTCTGCACAGACACAGACAGACACATCCCAATGCTGTACAACAACAATACAGAACACCAGATTAATACAGTAATACTGCAGCTCTCAGTGATTAGACAGATCACTTTTTAAACAGATAACTTAATATTGAGGCTCACAGGAAAACACGCAATATCTCAAACTGCTACTCAACCGGAGTCTTAAATTATGAAAGGGAAGCCAGTTCAATTCTTTACAAACATTTACCATTGTAGACATCAATACATTTTACTACGTTTACAAAATGGAGAAGGAGGGAGGGGGATGAGAGAGAGAAAGAGGGAGGGAGGGAGAGGGAGGGAAGGAGAGAGAAACTTTGATTTTAAAACAGTGCAGCACACTGCTTCACAATACACAACAGGGTGGTGGGATAAGGCCGGGGTAATGCACTCCAACTCACCTGAAATGTGGATCCCACATTGCAGAGAGGCTGGTCAATGTGATTGAGTCAGGAAAAAAAGAGAGAACTTGTGAAGAGTTGAATATCTCTAAATAGAGACCCCCGGCTCAGACGGGCTCAGGGATAACAGAGCAAAGATGACAAACACAACGCCAACAGCCAAATGATTTCTCATGAATATCTGGGTCTCACACGGAGCGGGGACAGAGTCTTTTTTAACTAGTTTGCAGTTCACAGGAATGCAGAAGGTGTGGTTAGAATCACATGCTGAGAGGGGTTTTTTGAAATGAAACTAAACGTCACAGAGTTGTCACAGTTTCCCCTTTGGTACTCCTCTCCCTCCAGTTCAGTAATAATAAGACACCATTGCAGAGCTAGTCTAGGTTTGCCTTTCATTCTTTGAGCTTGACTGGAAGGTTTCTGGACTGTTGGTAAGCCCTGTATAAACTGGTCCTAACCGAGCAGACTGCTCCTGGCCTCACCTGTGGTGCTCGTAGTGTGGGCAGTACTGCTCCTCTTTGCCCGGCTCCCAGCTGTGCCTGCGGAAAGCATCGAGGGGCCCCGCATTCACTCTGAGCTGGGACAGGCGTCTGAGGGGGGCCCCCCCCGCCCCACAGGGGTCCGCAGAGGACAGGGAGCAACAGCGCCCCCTGACTGTACGAGGCCAGCCCCCGGTCCCCAGTTGGGGTAACTGGTCCAGCCCAGCAGGGGGAGGGGAGGGGGGGCCAGGGGGGATCACCTGCGGGAGACAGAAACACAATGAGCTCCACAGACACTGGCACTGCTCCCCCAGCACAGCTCCACTCTGAAGATTAGCACCCATTTCTCATATCAGAGTTACTGAAGAACATCTACTATAAAGCACAGACTATACTCTTTAATCCAACCATTTAACAATGTCAACGCAAAACTGGGGCAAACTAAACAATATGAAATGTAAGAGATTACCGCTATGGGCTTGTCAAAAATCTTATCTTGTGCAAAACTATGAAACCCTCAATAGCACAGCACCCCAGCAGCACTGCCCCGTTACACACTCCTCTCTTAACTGAAGTGAAGAATAGACATTTGTACCTTAATAAGGGGAAGTGGAACATTCCCGGACAATGTCTCCTCCCTTATAAAAGTTGCTGTGGTAAATTTGCACAGACTGTACCTTGTCCCTCGGAGCGGTGGTGTTCTCAGCTGCATTGCCCAGGCCGGGGCTCATCGAGGAGTTCACTCTCATTGCTGTTACAGGAGCGCCCTCTGTTGGTCACAGCAGGTCATCATCCCCTGTGCACTGCAGAATAGGCAGAAGCAACACCAGTCAGGCACACATCACAGCTTGCTTTCAGAACCGCTGAAAATGATTAATTACAAGTTTACTTTTAATCTTTGTAAAACATGAATCAAACCCAATTGTAAAGGAATGTGTGCATTTGCAAGAATAGATGCAGCCCTTAACTGCAGTGCAGAGTGCAGCAGGACACTCACATCCTGGAGGAATGCTGACTGAACTGCACAACACAGCCCTTAACATCCTTTAACAGCTTCAATAAAATCATTTGAGAGGAAGAGAGACAGAAAAAGATGTTATCGGAGCTCAGCCTTCTCCTCGAGTCTAGCGGACAGCCTCAGGGGTTTAGAAGCAAGCAAGTAAAAACTAGAAGAAACTACTTCCACTTGTCCATCTGTAGAACCCATTGCAACATCACCCAGAGCTATTTAACACTCCACAGTGTCTGTAGAACCCATTGCAACATCACCCAGAGCTATTAAACACTCCACAGTGTCTGTAGAACCCATTGCAACATCACCCAGAGCTATTAAACACTCCACAGTGTCTGTAGAACCCATTGCAACATCACCCAGAGCTATTAAACACTCCACAGTGTCTGTAGAACCCATTGCAACATCACCCAGAGCTATTAAACACTCCACAGTGTCTGTAGAACCCATTGCAACATCACCCAGAGCTATTAAACACTCCACAGTGTCTGTAGAACCCATTGCAACATCACCCAGAGCTATTAAACACTCCACAGTGTCTGTAGAACCCATTGCAACATCACCCAGAGCTATTAAACACTCCACAGTCTCTGTAGAACCCATTGCAACATCACCCAGAGCTATTAAACACTCCACAGTGTCTGTAGAACCCATTGCAACATCACCCAGAGCTATTAAACACTCCACAGTGTCTGTAGAACCCATTGCAACATCACCCAGAGCTATTAAACACTCCACAGTGTCTGTAGAACCCATTGCAACATCACCCAGAGCTATTAAACACTCCACAGTGTCTGTAGAACCCATTGCAACATCACCCACAGCTATTAAACACTCCACAGTGTCTGTAGAACCCATTGCACCATCACCCAGAGCTATTAAACACTCCACAGTGTCTGTAGAACCCATTGCAACATCACCCAGAGCTATTAAACACTCCACAGTGTCTGTAGAACCCATTGCAACATCACCCAGAGCTATTAAACTCCACAGCGCGCCCATCTCGATGTGTCGTGTCTGTTCCTTGTACTGTTCACAGTGTTTACTTTGCAATGCAGTCGTGCTGACTATCACATTCTAACTGACTATTAAAAACACCCCCATTTCATTTCATACATTTGTTTTTCTTGCTCCTTGATGCAGATGTCTTTTTGTCTTGTGATTTTGTGGTGGTGGGTGTATGAGGGCAGGGAGGGAAGGAGGAGAGCTCCGATTTTAAGGCAGCTTATCTATTCAGTGGACCCTGAAAGGAAGAAGTTTCAGTGTTTTAGTTTCAGGCAGGCTTGTGATGACTGAGCAGAAAGACTGGCTATTAAAGAGACAAACACCTTGTATAAACAAACAGGTTTGTCATTCACACAGACAGCAGGACCTCTGCACTGAAACAAACAGGTCTGTCATTCACACAGACAGCAGGACCACTGCACTGAAACAAACAGGTCTGTGATTCACACAGACAGCAGGACCACTGCACTGAAACAAACAGGTCTGTCATTCACACAGACAGCAGGACCACTGCACTGAAACAAACAGGTCTGTCATTCACACAGACAGCAGGACCACTGCACTGAAACAGCCCCTGTGTGCGTGTGCATTCATGTGCCTCTGTGTGCCTGTCTGTGTGTGTGTGCGTGCATGTGCCTGTGTGTGCGTGTGTGTCTCTGTGTGCGTGTGTGTCTGTGCGTGTGTGTGTCTCTGTGTGAGTGTGACTGTGTGTCTGTGCATGTGTGTCTGTGCGTGTGTGTGTCTGTGCTTGTGTGTGTCTCTGTGTGCGTGTGCCTGTGTGTCTCTGCGTGTCTGTGCGTGTGCGTGTGTGTGTCTCTGTGTGCATGTGCGTGCCTCAGTTACTTTCATCATTGTTTACAATAGGAACTCTACCCTATATAGGAGTCAATACATAGTCCTCATAAACACTATAAACAAACACAAATCTTTTTCTATTCATCTCATAACACTGAAGGGTCGTATTACTTAAAGATGGGATTCGATACACGTGGGAAAAAATAAGACCAGTGGGATGTAGAGACCCACTTAGACATTTTATTTTTTTCAAGAATGTGCAAAAACTCAACCCACAGTAACTAAGTCAGTGTTTTGCTGAAGTGCTGTAGCCGGCACATTGCTGTTCTCCCACCTGAATATTTGGCATTGTTGTATCATCACGGCTTCTTTGTATGGGATAAAAGGCAGTGTTTGTAGAGGCACTTCTGTGTCGTGAGAGCAGACTGACTTTTCTAAGAACTATTACTTTTAGCAACGCCACCCTGTCCACACACACTCACACGTTAGTACTGCTCTCCCTTTAGGAACATCAGTGCCGTTAAAATGACATTTTACTAAAGTGATTGCAGCTTCGAAAATACCGGTACAGAAGCAGCGTGCATTTCCACCGCAATATAGGGCCAAATGTGTAGTTAGAAATGATAGAAAACTCGATGTCTGCACTCCACTATATTAAACACGATGCCTGCACTCCACTATATTAAACACGATGCCTGCACTCCACTATATTAAACACGATGTCTGCACTCCACTATATTAAACACGATGCCTGCACTCCACTATATTAAACACGATGCCTGCACTCCACTATATTAAACACGATGCCTGCACTCCACTATATTAAACACGATGCCTGCACTCCACTATATTAAACACGATGCCTACACTCCACTATATTAAACACGATGCCTACACTCCACTATATTAAACACGATGCCTGCACTCCACTATATTAAACACGATGCCTGCACTCCACTATATTAAACACGATGTCTGCACTCCACTATATTAAACACGATGCCTGCACTCCACTATATTAAACACGATGTCTGCACTCCACTATATTAAACACGATGTCTGCACTCCACTATATTAAACACGATGCCTGCACTCCACTATATTAAACACGATGCCTGCACTCCACTATATTAAACACGATGCCTGCACTCCACTATATTAAACACGATGCCTGCACTCCACTATATTAAACACGATGCCTGCACTCCACTATATTAAACACAATGCCTGCACTCCACTATGTTAAACACGATGTCTGCACAGCTGACACGACCCCTGGGGTGAAAACAAGTGCAGATCTGCATCATGAGAGTTGAAAAACAGATTGAAATCGCATGAACAACAAAACCAATCTGAGAGACACGGGACAACGAGGAAGAAAACAAAGCAGAGCTGCCATAGTTACCCTCGTCATTATAATGCAGCTGAGCCTGATAAGAAACGGCCACCCTGCAGGGTGCCACTCCCAGTGCTACCACTTAAATAAAAGGGAAAGAAATGAGACGAGCACTAAACTAGAGCCCCCTTCCGTCTCCCACTGCGCCTGCTCTCAAATCAAACTCGTTCATTTCCACCAGCAGCGCTTTTAATATTCAGTCATACACAAGAAAACCACCTCACCTGTATCCTGTGATACACATGTATATATAATTATATATGTACACGTATACATACTGTCTTTTAAATATGAAATGATATAGTATATAACAGTTAAAAATTGTACTTACGTAGATAAAAGATAATTCTGTTCCCCTTGTCGTGCAGCCGCGTAGCTGTACAGTCCGTGAGAAATGACCTGTTACTGTACTCCAATAGAAAACTGTACACAATTCCTGGGTGAGGTGGCAAAAACTCGGCTACTGTAATTAATCACAGACTTGATAAAAGTGACAGGGAAGTCGCTCAAACCTTTATTTAACTGTGTATTTCCTGGTTGCATTCAGCCCAACCACACGACACGGACGCGCAGCGAGTTCACCAGCCTGCGACCTGAAACGTTATTTTTTTGTTAAAGTTGCCGCAGAGCGTTAACATCCTTAACGTTTTAAACGCGCTTCTCTCTTTTTTTCTTTTCGTGCTCGCCCTGCGCAAATACCCAGGTGAGAACAAAGCCTGGTTTGAACTGTGACTCAAAGGAACCGATCACCTGCCCTGAAGCAACACTGCCCGGAAACAAAAGGGGGGCGGACACGGGGGACACGGGGGAGGAGCGGAGCACGCAGCACAAACACAAACAACAGCGTGTGGAAGCGACATCGTGGGAGAAGTACGAGTGGACAAGTACAACGCAGTTAGAAGCAGAAAGGAGGAATCACAGCTTTAAATCTGGAGTTGCTTTAATCAGAAAACATTGCAGCTTAAAGCCTTGCAGCTGCGTGTATTTTTCTGATAACAAGCTGAAACTCGGAGCAGCTGATTCAAATCCCGCGGTGTTCTGGGACACGGGGGAGGAGCGCAGCACGCAGCACAAAGTAAACATAAACAAACAAGACAGGCTGACTTCCCAGCGACAGCGTGGGGAAACGACACCGTGGGAGAAGTACGAGTGGACAAGTACAACGCAGTTAGAAGCAGAAAGGAGGAATCACAGCTTTAAATCTGGAGTTGCTTTAATCAGAAAACATTGCAACTTAAAGCCTTGCAGCTGCGTGGATTTTTCTGATAACAAGCTGAAACTCGGAGCAGCTGATTCAAATCCCGCGGTGTTCTGGGACCCGGGGGAGGAGCGCAGCACGCAGCACAAAGTAAACATAAACAAACAAGACAGGCTGACTTCCCAGCGACAGCGTGGGGAAACGACACCGTGGGAGAAGTACGAGTGGACAAGTACAACGCAGTTAGAAGCAGTTTGAAAGCAGGTTGAACAAAAGTTATTGTATTTCTTGCTCTTATTGTATTACTTGTATTGTAATTGTATTGTATTGTAACGCTTAAAATGTTTTTGCTTACGATTGTAAGTCGCCCTGGATAAGGGCGTCTGCTAAGAAATAAATAATAATAATAATAGGTTGACAGCTGCAGAAGCTACACTAAACTAAAAAAAAGGTCTTCAAGCCAGTAATCTGTTACAACTGCATGATGTGGGAAATCCGAGAAAACCCAACAGAGCTCAACCAAGTTTGTGTAAAGTGCTGCACGATCCAGGACTTGCTTCAGCGATTAAGCCTGCTAGAAAAGGAGCTGGAGGAAATGAGACAGCAACAGGAGCTTGAGGAGCTGACACACCCACAATTCATGGAAGTCTGCACCCCTAGCAGACTGAAAGCCACCAGGGAGATGGAAGAGAGTCGAAACAGCTGGGTTCAGATAGGCAGAAGCAGGAAAAAAAAAGAAACTTCGTCAAACGCAACCACCAGAAATCCAGACATCCAACACATTTCAGCCACTTCAACATTTAGATGACCAAAACCAACATCAAGAGAATGAAAGAAACAACACCCAGGACCCTATAAACAGTGCTGGCCAGGCAGCAAAAAGAAGGGAAGTCATGATTGTTGGGGACTCCATATTGAGAAACACAGCAAGTTCAGTTCGCAGTTTGGACCCCCTTACTACAACAGTGTGCTGCCTTCCAGGAGCCTCAGTCAAGCACATCACTGAGAATGTGGACAGGCTCCTAGAACGAACAGGAGATGACCCGGTAGTAGTCATCCACATCGGTACAAACAACATTGGAAGAGACAGGCCAAGATCCCTGCAAAACAAATTCAGAGAGCTAGGAAAGAAATTAAAAGGCAAGACCAAAACTGTGGTATTTTCTGGGATACTGCCGGCGCCTTGCAAAGGACCATCTGGACAGCTGGAAATACAAAATCAAAATGCATGGCTGAAATCGTGGTGCACACAGGAAGGCTTCACCTTTCTTGAACATTGGAGCACTTTCTACAACAAGGACTATCTATACAGGTGGGACAGACTGCACTTAAACAGAAAGGGAACTAATCTACTTGGAGAAAGGATCCTTCAGGCGGTCCAGAAGCATTTAAACTAGAAAGGAAGGAGGAAGAAAACAAAAAAACAGAAGGGAGACCACATCAAAACAAGGGCAACAACTCAGGTAAGACAACTATTAAATGTATCTATCTTAATGCTAGAAGTCTCAGAAACAAAATGTTAGAACTTGAAGCTACCGCACTAACAAGTAAGTACGATGTGATAGGTGTTACAGAAACTTGGTTGTCTGAGAGTGATGGAGACGAATATAATATTAGTGGGTACACACTATATAGGAAAGACAGGCAGGACAGAAGAGGCAGAATAGTCTTCAAGCCCAGGTGTTAAATCAGGACAAAGAAAACAATGCAGAATCAATATGGGTCAGAATAATGGACACAAATTCAAAGGGCATAATAATAGGAGCATGCTATAGACCGCCAAACTCAGACGCTGAGCAAAATAATCTGTTGTACAATGACATTCGAAATGCGTGTAGAAAAGGAGAAGCGATACTAATGCAGGATTTCAACTTCCCCTGTATAAAATGGGAAAACCCGATGGGGGGCACGACGGACGAAAAGAATTGAATCTATTCAGTCTTGAACAAAGAAGACTACGCGGCGATCTGATTCAAACATTCAGAATCCTAAAAGGTATAGTCAGTGTCGACCCAGGGGACTTCTTTGACCTGAAAAAAGAAACAAGGACCAGGGGTCACAAATGGAGATTAGATAAAGGGGCATTCAGAACAGAAAATAGGAGGCACTTTTTTACACAGAGAATTGTGAGGGTCTGGAACCAACTCCCCAGTAATGTTGTTGAAGCTGACACCCTGGGATCCTTCAAGAAGCTGCTTGATGAGATTCTGGGATCAATAAGCTACTAACAACCAAACGAGCAGGATGGGCTGAATGGCCTCCTCTCGTTTGTAAACTTTCTTATGTTTCATATGTTTCTTAACACAGCGAGAGTGCTGGAGCAGCTACACAAGATAAATACATTTAGTTATTATTGAGACAAAAATACAATTGTTTACAATTGGCGGAATACAAGATTGCATGTAGTTTCAGAACATCTCCCCCTGGTGGTTAATTGTGGTGTTTACGGCAGACTAATTCAATGGGTTAGTCCATATCCCGTATATTTCCATATTACCCATAATTCAATAGGTACAGATTTGTGCTACTTAACTGGAAAGGTACATATATTTAAATTAGATATATTTTATAATAATTAGAATTGTATAAAACATTGAACATATAATCCCCAACCATTGTTTTGGTGACAATATAATATTTTAACTTATTTTAATATACGTAAATAAATGTTTACTAACCCTAAGTTAAATTCTAGCTAGTTATACGAATTATAAATAGCTCATGCAATTGTATAATTAGCATATATCCCAATTTCCCTAAATTTTAAAATGACTGATTTGTGAGAGTCAACTCAAAAGCTATGTGGAATATAGATATGTATTTTCTTTTAAAGAATTAAAATTGCATAAAACATTAAGCATATAATCCTCAATTACCACTTTGGTGACAATATAATAGTTTTAAGCATGTTAATATAGAAATATAATGTAATAAAAACAAACCACAACTAAGCTTGTGACTAGATAGATGAGGTATAAATAACGATGGACTTCTTTACAGGTGGAGGTTGAGGTTGAGGTTGGGGTTAGGGTGTTGCAGGGCACACCATTGCCTCAAACTAGGTCTCCTGCTGCTGAGGCTCCTTTAGAGGAGGCAAGGGAGGCAGAGCCTCCTCAAGTTTTTTTTTTTTTTTTTTTTATAGCATTATAATATAATTTTCATTAAAATACAATTATTGGCAAAAATGTATGGAAAAACATCACCTAAACTCTAGATTCAACTAAAATCAGTGATGGTTTTATATGAGAATATTTATGTGTTAACAAGAGTGAATTCTTGGGTATTCTGCTCTGAAGTGCTAATAGGATATTTATAGAGATCCTCGGACTGTCGCAGCAACAGCGTACATGTTGAAAGGTAAGAGGCATTGGTCCAGAATCCAATCAAGCATCGACTCATCAGTTCTGCGCAGCTGAAAGTGGACTGTGTGAGAAGGCTGGCAAAAGATATTACAAAATGTCATTACTGTTCATTTTTGACTAATATTAAATAATAATATATAATAAATGAAAAGAAAACTATTGATTTGAGTGTTAAAACAGCAGGGTGTCAGTGCTTCTGAGCATTCTTGAACAGAAGTTATCTAGTAGCAGAATACAGCAGAGTTTGTCTGTGTGTGTGCGTGTTTCTGTCGCACTGATTTGATCATACCATGGAGGAATGATTGTTCTGTTTCATGACACTGAAGTGAGACAAAAATACAATTGTTTACAATTGGCGGAATACAAGATTGCATGTAGTTTCAGAACATCTCCCCCTGGTGGTTAATTGTGGTGTTTACGGCAGAGTAATTCAATGGGTTAGACCATATCCCTTATATTTCCATATTACCCATAATTCAATAGGTACGGATTTGTGCTACTTAACTGGAAAGGTACATATGTATAAAACATTGAACATATAATCCCCAACCATTGTTTTGGTGACAATATAATATTTTAACTTATTTTAATATACGTAAATAAATGTTTACTAACCCTAAGTTGAATTCTAGCTAGTTATACGAATTATAAATAGCTCTTGCAATTGTGTAATTAGCATATATCCCAATTTCCCTAAATTGTAAAATGACTGATTTGTGAGAGTCAACTCAAAAGCGATGTGGAATATAGATATGTATTTTCTTTTAAAGAATTAAAATTGTATAAAACATTAAGCATATAATCCTCAATTACCACTTTGGTGACAATATAATAGTTTTAAGCATGTTAATATAGAAATATAATGTAATAAAAACAAACCACAACTAAGCTTGTGACTAGATAGATGAGGTATAAATAATGATGGACTTCTTTACAGGCTGGGCCTGGGCCTGGGCCTGGGCCGTGAGGGGTCGGGTTAGGTAGGGACTTTGTTTCCCTGAGAACTCCACACTTGGTTGGTTTTTCAGGGAAAGAAAGATGCACTGGCCATCTGGCTCTTTTTGGATTTCTTTCTTTGTTTTTTTTGTTTTGGAGCTCCTTTTCTAGTGTAGGTCTATCGTGGATTTTCTAATGTTCAGGCCTAGCGGGAAAGTTGTTTGTAGTTTGTTGATCCAGTCTTTTTCTCTCCATTTCCTTTCTCCGATTGTCCAGTTCTGGTTCCTCTCCAGCCCTGTAATTTTCAGAGATTCCAAGTTGTGTTGTAGAAAGTGTGCTACTAGAGGTGTTTGTGATTCTTTTTTGTGTTTGATATTATAGATGTGTTGTGTTAGTCTTACTCGGATAGTGTTGCCTGTTTCTCCAATGTAAATGATTTTGCATGTATCGCATTGTATTGCGTAGATGCAGTTCCTGCTGTTTTGTGTAAAGGTTTGTGGAATGTTGTATGTGATGCCTGTGGATTGGCTCCGGAGGGAGGAAAGTTGCTTGAAGTGTCGTGATGCTTTTGTTGGTTTGCGATTAAGTGAAGGCAGTTTACTGGACACTAAATAGTTGGTCAAGTTTTTGTTTTTTCTGTAGGCTGAGATGATCTTGTGTCCTGTAAGAAGGTTGGTGTCTTGTAATTTGTTGGTTAGGTTTTGTTTTATCTGTGAATTAGCTGCCACACTAAAATGTGAGTAGGTAGTTATGAGTGGAATAATCTTTTTGTTGTCTCTAGGCTTTTGTTCTAAGAAGGTTTTCCTTATTCCTCTGAGGAAGGAACGGGAGTACCCCCTTTGTCTGAGTGCTGTGAATAAAACTTTGGTAGCTGCCTGGAAGTCAGTATGTTGTGTGCAAATTCTGTGGAATCTGAGTAGTTGTGATTTTATTAAACCTCTAAACGTGTGTTTAGGGTGATAGCTGGTTTTGTGTAGTAGAGTGTGTGTGTCAGTTTCTTTAAAATATACTTTTGTGTCTAGTTGGTGTGTTTGTGAAAAATGTGGTCCTTTGTAAGTGGTGGTGTCTAAAAAGTTTACTTTGCTGTTATGTGTGGTGTATTTTACCTTGATGGACTGGTGGTGTGTGTTAAGTAACGAGATGAAATGTGTAAATTGCTCCATGCTATGTGTCCAAGTGCCCCAAATGTCATCTAGGTACCTGAAATAGTGAGTTGGTCTGTGTGGGCATCTGGGGAGGATTGTTTCTTCCCAATCGGCCATGTAGATGTTAGCATATGATGGAGCAAAGCGTTTCCCCATCGCTGTTCCTTTGGTTTGGAGGTAGAATTGGTTGTCGAATTCAAAGTCGTTTTTCCTTAGGCTGATTTCCAGGAGTTTGATCAGTTCCTCGTCTGGTCTGGTTGGATCCGGATTTAGATTTAGACATTTCCTGATAGCTGCAATGCCTGCGTTGGTCTCTATGTTTGTGTACAAGCTGTCTATATCTATTGTGAAGAGAAAAGCTGTTTCTGGTAGTTTGAGTGTTTTAATTTTGTCTATGAAGTCATATGTGTCTTTAAGGTAGCTAGTGTGTTTGGTGGATAGGGGGTTTAAAAAGTGGTCTATGTATTCTGCAATTCTATATGATTCACTGTTGCAATCCGATACTATCGGTCTGCCTGGTGGTATGGTGTGTGGGATAGTCCATGTGTCTGGTGATTTGTGTATTTTTGGTAGCATGTAAAAAATGCGTGCTCTGGGTGTGTCTGCCCCCTTGAGATAGTGTGCCTGTTTTCTACTAATTATTTTGTGGTCTGTTAGTGTTTGTATTATTGTGTTAATTTCCTGAGCAGAATCAAGATAAATTGGTGCGTCTAATTTCCTGTAGTGTTCTTGATTATTTAGTTGTCTGTTGGCTTCAAAGATGTAGTCTTCTCTATCCATTATTACTATTGAACTTCCCTTGTCTGCTGGTTTGAAAATGATGTCGGTATGTTTTTGTAATTCCTTAAGTGCAATCCTTTCTGGTGCTGTTAGGTTGTCTTCTGTTCTGTAGTTACCTGGGTTCAGGCTGTGTATTGTTTTTAGATCTTCAAGAATAATCTCTGTGATTTCCTGTGGAACTTGGTTGTTATTTGGTTCCCAGTTGGATTTGGGTAGGAAGGGTATGTGATTTGAGTCTCCTTCCTCTTCAAAGAAGGTTGCGATTTTTAGCCTCCTATGGTAGTCTTGTGTTTCTGCTCGCAGTGTCTGCTTCTGTTTTGCTTCAGTTTGCGGTGTGGGTATGAAGGAGAGGCCTTTGCTCAAAAGGCTGTTTTGACTCTCTGTTGGTGTGAAGTATTTACATAGATTGACTATGTTGGATGCCCCCTCCCTGGAGATATTTGGGCTTGTGGGGTCTCCTAGTTTAAATGCTGGCACCAGTGCTGGAGCATATCTTTGGCTGTGTTGGTTGTCCAGTGGATGTTGTCTCCGCCAGCTTGGAATTTCTCAGTTGGTAATAGCGGTATGTGTGGTAGGTTGGCTGAGATGAATCCGTTTAGTTCTTCCAAGTTTCGTTGGGCCTGCATGTCTAGTGCTCGTGAGAAGTTCACCAGTGGCACTTTGATTTCTGCAGTTGGGAAGGTTGTCTTTGCTGACCTGTACATCCTTTGTAGGTTTTTGATAGCTGTCTCTTTGACTTTCTGGTCCTTGTTGTTGATTCCGAATGATAGGATCACTTTGGTCACTCCTCTATCTGTTTTGGCTTTGTCCAGAAGGTTGGCTGCATGTAGGAATTTTGCTCCGGGGTAGCTTTCAATCTGTATTTGGCTCTGGGTGTGGTCCGGGATTCTGTGGAGATTGGAGTCCCCAATGATGAGAATGTTCTTGTTAGTTTGCAGGCTCCAGTCTATGTTCTTTTTGTCCGTGTTGATGTGTCTGTGAACCTGGTAGGTTCTCCTGGGCAGTGTTGCTGGACTGTTGCTGAGTCGTCGGTTCTCTGGTAGTCTCTGGGTCGGGGTGTGGTGTGGGTTAGGGTTAGAGGTGGGGGTGCAGCGGGGGTAGGGGTTGGGGATGGACGTGCGGTTAGGGTTGCGGTTAGATTTGGGGTTGGGGTTAGGGTTAGGGTTAGGTTTAGGATTAGGGTTAGGGTTGGGGTTGGGGTTGGGGTTGGGGTTGGGGTTAGGGTTAGGTTTAGGATTAGGGTTAGGGTTAGGGTTAGGGTTAGGGTTAGGGTTAGGGTTAGGGTTGGGGTTGGGGTTGGGGTTAGGGTCGGGGTTAGGGTTAGGGTTAGGGTCAGGGTTAGGGTTAGGGTTAGGGTTAGGGTTAGAGTCAGGGTTAGGGTTAGGGTTAGGGTTGGGAGGAGGAGTCTGGTTGGAGTCGGAGGTTGGTTCAGAGGGTCCAGTAGGTGTGTTGAGCTGGGCAGCATATGTAAGGGCTTTGACGTTCAGCCAGTC
>NW_026708266.1:0-20000 GCF_902713425.1 Acipenser ruthenus
TCCCCTCTCCTCTCCTCTCCCTCTCCTCTCCTCCTCCTCTCTCCCTCTCTCCTCTCCTCTCTCCTCCTCTCTCCTCTCCTCCTCTCTCCTCTCCTCTCTCCTCCTCTCCTCTCTCCTCTCTCCTCTCCTCTCCTCTCTCCTCCTCTCTCCTCTCACTCTCCTCTCTCCTCCTCTCTCCTCTCTCCTCTCTCCTCTCACCGGCTGTGCTCAGCTGTTCTGGGTTGCAGTGTTGGTACCGCTGTGAGAAGTGCTGCAGCACCCGCTCCCTCTCCTGGGACTCTCCCACCAGAACAAACTCCTTCAGAAAGGACCTGCGGAAACACACACACACACACACGCACACGCACACGCACACACGCACACGTGCACACACACGCACACACACACACACACACACACACACACACACACACACACACCAGAATTAGACCCGACATCAACAGCAGTAAAGGGATCTATACTGAACTAATGGAACTAAAACTATAGAGGTACCTCCCTCCCTCTCCTCTCCTCCCCCCCCCTCTCATCTCCCTCCCCCCTCTCCTCTCCTCTCCCTCAACCGCCCCCCTCTCCTCTCCTCTCCTCTCTCTCTCAATCCCCCTATCCTCACCCCTCCCCTCTCCTCACCCTTTCCCTCTTCCCCCTCTCCTCCCCTCTCTTTACCTCAAGGCCTGGTCGAGGGTCTGTCCAGAGAAATCAAAAAACTTGAGATACTCCTCCGCTACCACACTGCTGAACTCGTTACTGAGAGAGAGAGGGGGGGAGAGAGGGGAAGAGGGGGAGAGAGGGAGAGAGGGAGAGAGAGGGGACAGGGAGGGACGGAGAGACGGGAAGAGGGGGAGAGAGGGAGGGGGAGAGAGAGTGATGGGGAGAGAGGGAGGAGGAGAGAGGGGGAGAGGGAGGGGAGAGGGAGGGGGAGAGAGGGGGAGGGGGGGGCGGAGGCAGAGGGAGGGGGGAGAGAGGCGGAGGGAGGGGGAGAGAGAGAGAGGGGGGAGAGCGGGAGAGGGAGGGAGAGAGAGGGGGAGAGTCTATATTAGTACAGTATATGTTAGGTTTGTGGTCCCATCCAGTAAAGGCGCTCAGCATGGAGTGCAGGATGCGCCCTGTAGCCTGGAGATCGCTTTGCTCCGTCCTTCAGATGAGATGTAAAACAAACGAGCTCCTATTGGAAGTGACTCTGCAGCAGCAGCAGCAGTTGTTGATGAAACAGAGCTCACCCCACTAATCTCTAAGTCGCTTGGGATAAAAGCATCTGCTAAATATCTCATTAATAATAATAATAATAATAATAATAATAATAATAATAATAATAACAATAATAATAATAATAATAATAATAATAATAATAATAATAATAATAATAATAATAATAATAATAATAACTCACTTCTTGTACAGGTGTCTCGCCACGTCGCCCCTCTTGAATCCCTCCAGATTGAAAAGCCGGGCGGCCAGCCTGCGGGCTGCTTCGCTGTCCACTTTGTTTCCGTTGGCGTGGGGGGGGGGACTGGCCCGACGGCTCTCCCACAGCCTCTCCCAGTCCAGTCTGAGCTGGGGGGGGTCTGGAGTCGCTGTGAAGAGGGGGGGGCTCAGTTAATTAATTACAAGCACAATGTACTGGATTGAAGATCACTGTATGAGGAGTCGAATCTCTAGCCCTCCCTATATCACCTATTATTATTATTATTATTATTATTATTATTATTATGTATTTATTTGGCAGATGTCTTTATCCAAGGCGACTCACAGGTGTTCCAGGGCAGCACAGGGTTACAATGCAAGCTTCATATTTAAACACAGTGTAGTTTACAGTCAGTGCAAATAATAATAATACTGCTAGAATACAATATGAACTAGGATGCAGCCAGTTAGGATCACAGCAAGTTATATCTACAGTGACATGTTAGCAGTGCAATAGTGCAAGGATAGCGCCATTCAGTGCAATAATTGCATCATGTTAAGTTCGTTATCTATGCGTTGCTGTGCGAGTAAACCAGTCTGGAGCTGGGACTGGGCTGCTGGTTTCAATGGGATTAATGGGACACGAACCCCATTGAATTTGGAGACTCTGTGCTTTAGTTTTGGGACTGTCAGATGATCAATTAGATTAGGATCGAATCCTTGAGCAGGTATTTAACCGTCCCGCTGCAATGCAGGAATCAGAAGCCAGCCGCTTTCCATCTCCAACGCTGCCTTTCAAATATATATAAGATAGGAAATGGATTTTTAGGAGCTTCGGTTCGCGCACCTTGAAAGGGGACCAGTGATAATATTGTAATATTGCTCAGGCTAAAAATTATTATTAATGAGTCATTTAGCACATGCTTTTATCCACAGCGACTTCCAGAGACTAGGGGGGTGAACTCTGCATCATCAACAACTGCTGCTGCTGCTGCTGCAGAGTCACTTCCAATAGGAGCTCGTTTGTTTGACGTCTCATCCGAAGGACGGAGCACAAGGAGGTTCAGTGACTTGCTCAGGGTCCAGGATTTGAACCTCCTGGTATTGAAACCCTTTGTTGTAATCGTTGGACCACTGAGCCTCGTATAATTATAGGTTTTTAAAGCCTTGGCTATCAGTTTTTTTTCGTTCTTAATAAATTCAAATGTTAAAATGATATGATATGAAACCGTTTCCTACCTCTCTATATCAGTGCTGTCGAGTCCTTCAAAGTACATCGCAGGGGTGAGATCTCCTGGCTCCGCCCTCTCCTCCTCCCCCTCCCCCTCCTCCTGCGAGGCATCGCCGTGGTTACCGCTCACTCCTTCCTCCGTGACCAGGGGCCCCTCGACCGGGCCACACAGGGGCCCCTCAGCAGCTGAGGGGTGAAAAAGATGAGATTCGTTCTGTCACTGAGTCGATTGAGTTCCTTTCAGCATTTCTAAAATTCAGCACACTTCAGATCCGAGGGACGTGTGTGTGTGTGTGTGTGTGTGTGTGTGTGTGTCAGTGTGTGTCAGTGTGTGTGTGTGTGTCAGATCGGTCATCCGAATTGTCAGTTTCCTCCTTGTGATACCTGAGTCACTCTCAAATGTATTTTTAAGAAGAAACCATTTGAACAAACGCTAGTATATGAAAAGCACAGCAAAGTGTAATAAAGCACAGTGAAAGCTTGGTAAACCATAGGCAAGCATTGTAAAGCACAGAGAGGTCTGGTAAACCATAGGCAAGCATTGTAAAGCACAGAGAGGTCTGGTAAAGCAGAGGGAAGCATTGTAAAGCACAGAGAGGTCTGGTAAAGCATAGGGAAGCATTGTAAAGCACAGAGAGGTCTGGTAAAGCATAGGGAAGCATTGTAAAGCACAGAGAGGTGTGGTAAAGCATAGGGAAGCATTGTAAAGCAGAGAGAGGTCTGGTAAAGCATAGGGAAGCATTGTAAAGCACAGAGAGGTCTGGTAAAGCAAGTAAGTGACTCTGCAGCAGCAGCAGCAGCAGCAGTTGTTGATGATGCATAGTTCACCCCCTAGTCTCTGTAAGTCTCTAATTGGCTCATTGATATGAATCTTGCAGTGCTTCAGTGCCAGTGCTCATCAGCGGTCTGTGTGTGAAAGCAGTGAAATGGCACAGCATTACCTCCAGTGCTGTCTGCAGTGTGGATTTCTGCAGCTTCTGTGAGAGGAGTCTCCTCAGGGCTGGAAGAGGGACAATCCTGGAGATAAAAACAAGAAGGTTACAGAGATGCCCCAGAGGTAGAGAGACCCAGAGAGCAAGCACAGCACAGCGTGATACAGCACAGCGTGATACAGCACAGCGAAGCACAGGGGAGCATTGCAAAACACAGAGAGGGGTGGGGAAGCATATTTTAATCATGGTAACTGCATTGTAAATTATCATGCAAATGAACCGCAGTAAATGTTTCTGAGGGCTCAAGCAGTCGCTGTGTTGAGGTATTTGTGGTGCGAGGGAGTCATGTGCTTCTGATCTCATGATAACGTTACAGAAACATTTCCTGTCCAGACTTCTTATTAAGAGGCTTCTTTATAAAACAGCTGCATTTCCTGTTTATATAAATACCAGTCAGTGTGTGTGTGTGTGTGTGTGTGTGTGTGAGTGTGTCTCAGTGTGTGTGTCAGTGTGCATGTGTCAGTGTGTCTCAGTGTGTCTGTGTCTCAGTGTGCGTATGTCTCAGTGTGTTTCAGTGTGTGTGTGTCTCAGTGTGTGTGTGTCTCAGTGTGTGTATGTCTCAGTGTGTTTCAGTGTGTGTGTCTCAGTGTGTCTCAGTGTGTCTCAGTGTGTCTGTGTCTCAGTGTGTCAGTGTGTTTCAGTGTGTGTGTGTTTCAGTGTGTGTGTGTCTCTGTGTGTCTGTGTCTCTGTGTGTCTGTGTCTCAGTGTGTGTGTGTGTCAGTGTGTCTCAGTGTGTCTGTGTCTCAGTGTGTGTGTGTGTCAGTGTGTCTCAGTGTGTGTGTGTCTCAGTGTGTGTGTGTCTCAGTGTGTGTGTGTCAGTGTGTCTCAGTGTGTGTGTGTGTGTCTCAGTGTGTGTGTGTGTGTGTCTCAGTGTGTGTGTCTCAGTGTGTGTGTGTGTCTCAGTGTGTGTGTGTCTCTGTCTGGCTACACAGCTAAGTGTAATAGGCTAGCATTGTAAAGCACAGAGAGGGAAGCTGAACAGCATGCGGTGAACGTTTCTAAGGGGATTCATGCCTGACAGCGGCTTCCTGATTGTGAAACAGTGCAGTAATTACCTGGGCCTCTCGTTCCTGTTCCTGCACGCTGCTCCCCTCCTCTCTCTCTCCAACAGCCCCTCCCTGCACAGGACCGCCCTCTCCGCTGGGTCCTGGAGAGCCTGGGATAGGAGCCGGGTCACTGACCTCCTCACGGTCCAAACCACTGTCCCCTGTCACGCTGTCCCCTGTCTCACTGTCCCCTATCACACTGCCCCCTGTCTCACTGTCCTCTGTCTCTCTGTCCCCTGTCACGCTGTCCCTTATCACACTGCCCCCTGTCTCTCTGTCCCCTGTCATGATGTCCTCTGTCTCACTGTCCCCTGTTACACTGTCCCCTGTCTCTGTGTAACAGTCTGACTGATTAACAGGAAGCTGACAGAAAGCTGTGGAGGGAGAGGGAGAGGGAGGAGGAGAGGGGGAATGAGAAGGAAAGGAGGAGGGAGGAGAGGGAGAGTGGGATGCGGAGAGCGAGGGAGGAGGAGAGGGGGAAGGAGGAAAGAGGGAATGAGAAGGAGGAGAGGGGGAGGGAAAAGAGGGGGGAGGAGGAGAGGGAGAGTGGGATGTGGAGGGCGATGGAGGAGGAGATGGGGAAGGAGGAGAGGGGGAGGGAGGAGAGGGGGCAGGAGGAGAGAAGGAATGATAAGGAGAGGGGGAGGGAGGAGAGGGAGCAGGAGGAGAGGGGGAGTGGGATGCAGAGAGTGAGGGAGGAGGAGAGGGGGAGGGAGGAGAGGGGGTAGGAGGAGAGGGAGAGTAGGATGCGGAGGGCGAGGGAGGAGGAGAGGGGGAGTGAGAGCCCTCAGCCCCCCCCTCTCTCCCCTCTTCTCCCCGGCTCAGCGGGTTGTCAGTCCACGTCACGCTCAGCTTCTCGAGGCTGCCTCCCCCCACGGAGCTGCCCCGCTCCCCCGACGCAGCAGAGCGCTCCAGCAGCTCCTCGTCTGTGCCACTCGAACCCAAGTCCCAGGGAGGCAGGTCCGGCCCCTGCAGGGGTGACTCACCCCAGAATTCTGCAAGGTCCTGCCCCCATCCCTCCCCTCGCTCACTGTCCTCCACCGGACCCCTCTCCTCTCCGGGATCCTGCCCCAGATTCGGATCCCCGTACTGGGGCTCCCAGTCTCCTGCCGCTTCTTCTGTGTCCCTCCCTCCCTCCCTTCTTTCTCCCACTCCTTCACCCCAGTTCTCTCCCCTGTCCCAACCCCTCTCCTCCCCTCCTCCTCCTTCCAGACTCTGGGATCCCGAGTACTGGTTGCCCAGCGGCTCCCCCTGGTGGAGGGGTTCAGAGTCTCTCTCCATAAATAAAAAAAAAAAAAAAAAAAATCTGGAAATAAATAATCTGGTTTTGTTTGTTCCGGGTTTTGTGTTTTTGGGTTCTGTTTTGGTTCCGGTTTCCGACAGCAGGTTTCAGGTTCTGTTCGGTCCGAGGCCCGCGGGACTGCAGGTGTTAGCTGGTTGCCATGGTTACTACAGCGATGCCTCCATCAGCAGCAGGCTGGAGAGAGAGAGAGAGAGAGAGAGAGAGAGAGAGAGAGAGAGAGAGAGAGAGAGAGAGAGAGAGAGAGAGAAATGTTTAAATACAGTGTATATTATTTATTTGTCAGAAGTCTTTATCCCAGGTGACTCACAGGTGTTACAGGGCAGCACAGGGTTACAATGCAAGCTTCATATTTAAAAACAGTGTAGTTTACAGTCAGTGCAAATAATAATAAAGAAAGAAAGAAAGAAAGAAGGAAAGAAAGAAAGAAAGAAGGAAAGAAAGGAGACCGCATATAAAAGTTGATCTGGTCAGTTTCCTGGTCACTGGCAGTGTCCATTCCTGTTCAATACACTGCCTGCGCTTGACCAGAGACCACGAAGCTTATACCTCTATTACGAACCATTAATAATCAATAGAGATGTCAATAGACACCGTGAATCCACTAGCGGACGCGCAGTAATAATAATCAGATTCGTGACTCATTACATTATTTCTTTCTATTTTTTTTGTTAGGAGTGCTGAGGAGAACTTGGATTCTATCTCCTGGCTGTGTAGCCAGTTCTGTAAAATGAGCCGACGTTTAACAGCTTTCAAAAAACACGAGTTCATTAAAAACACGACAGTAGCACGCTTTGAAAACACAGGCCCCCTGGACTCTGAAAAGCACACAGCTCCCAGGAATCCCCAGGGTGTCATCTTCAACAACATAACTGGGGAGTTGGTTCCAGACCCTCACAATTCTCTGTGTAAAAAAGTGCCTCCTATTTTCTGCTCTGAATGCCCCTTTATCTAATCTCCATTTGTGACCCCTGGTCCTTGTTTCTTTTTTCAGGTCGAAAAAGTCCCCTGGGTCAACATTGTCAATACCTTTTAGGAATTTGAATGCTTGAATCAGATCACCGTCTTCTTTGTTCAAGACTGATTCAATTCTTTTAGCCTGTCTGCATACGACATGCCTTTTAAACCCGGGATAATTCTGGTTGCTCTTCTTTGCACTCTTTCTAGAGCAGCAATATCCTTTTTGTAACGAGGTGACCAGAACTGAACACAATATTCTTGTCAAGGTCTTACTAATGCATTATAACGTTTTAACATTACTTCCCTTGATTTAAATTCAACACTTCTCACAATATATCCGAGCATCTTGTTGGCCTTTTTTATAGCTTCCCCACATTGTCTAGATGAAGACATTTCTGAGTCAACATAAACTCCTAGGTCTTTTTCATAGATTCCTTCTTCAATTTCAGTATCTCCCATATGATATTTATAATTTTTATTGCCTGCATGCAATACTTTACACTTTTCTCTATTAAATGTCATTTGCCATGTGTCTGCCCAGTTCTGAATGCTGTCTAGATCATTTTGAATGACCTTTGCTGCTGCAACAGTGTTTGCCACTCCTCCTATTTTTGTGTCGTCTGCAAATTTAACAAGTTTGCTTACTATACCAGAATCTAAATCATTAATGTAGATTAGGAATAGCAGAGGACCTAATACTGATCCCTGTGGTTACCCTTTAAGAGCTGAAATTCTCAAAGCTATTTCCTCCAAATCGTCATTACCACTTTTTTTAAAAAAAAACAATCTGACAGCAACACAAAAAAACAGCCACATATCATTTGCATTCTCTTAAAACGAATAATCAAAAATTTCAGACGAATCACAGCCCCCCCCCCCCCCCCCCCGAATTAAAAGTCTGAATTAAAATGGTAACTTTGTTGGGTGCGTCACTGCCGTCTGAAAAAAAAAAAAAAACAGACCGTGCTGATGACATCCGGACCGTTTGAGAATCCGGAACGAAATGCAAAAAGCAGATGAACGCCAGGGAGAGACGTCCGTCCGTCTCGTTGCTCTGATGAAGATCGAGTCGAGATCTGCAGCAAGGCTTTGATAATGCTCACCCTCCTCCCCTCCCCGTCTCTCCCAGGAGATTACTGAAGGGATCTCAGGGCTGCCCCCCCCCCCCTCCTCTCTTCTTCAGCTCAGCTTCTAGTTTCCGGTGCAGCCCTGCCCCCCCCCCACCCTACACCACCACCCCGCTCCGTCCCAAACGCCTCGCTTCAGAGAAACAGCTTCAACACTCAATACAGCGGCACAGCAAACTCACCCAGCTTCCCAGTCTAATCCCAGTGTGGCACCAACTCCTCTCTGTGTGTGTTTGTGTCTCTCTCTCTATCTCTCTCTCTCTCTCTCTCTCTGTCTCTGTCTCTCTCTCTATCTCTCTGTCTCTCTCTCGCTCTCTCTCTCTGTCTCTCCTCTCACTCTGTCTCTCTCTCTCTGTCTCTTTCCCTCTCTCTATCTCTCTCTCTATCTCTCTCTCTCTGTCTCTTTCTCTCTATCTCTCTCTCTGTCTCTTTCTCTCTCTCCCTCTCTCTGTTGTTTCACTCTGTTCTTCCCCTCACAGGCTGTCAAATGGACGCTCTTTGGTTTTTAAATTTTTTTTTTTAAGGTCTCTCTATCTCGACTCGAGCGCAACTTCCTGCCCACAGAGTAGAGAGAGAGAGAGAGAGGCGGTGTAGAGAGAGAGAGAGAGAGAGAGAGAGAGAGAAAGAGAGAGAGACAGCAGCACCCAACACCATGAATCGCTTTTCTCTCAGTTTGCTAAATGGTTTTGCTTGCTGCTTGTTTGAGAGGATCGGTTGGTTTGCATCTAGAATATAGATGAGAGGCAGAAAGGAAAAAGGAGGAGAGAATTTCTCTCCCTCTCCCTGTCTCTCTCTCCCCCTTCCCCTCTCCCCCTCTCTCTCTCCCCCTCTCTCTCCTCTCTCTCCTCTCTCTCTCTCCCCCTCTCTCTCCTCTCTCCCTCTCTCTCTCTCCTCTCTCCCTCTCCCCCTCTCTCTCTCTCTCCTCTCTCCCTCTCCTCTCTCTCTCTCCCTCTCCCTCTCCCTCTCTCTCCACCTCTTCTCTCCCCACTCTTCAGTTCATTTCCTGTGGTTGCAATCTGTACACCGGATGTTTGATCAAGAGTTGCAAATGCTGCCTGCAAATCCACAACAGGTAGGAGAGCTTCCCCACCAAACGACAAACGATTCATGACTGTGACAAGACTGATTCAACTAAGATTAGCACACAGAAGTCTTCAGAGAGATGCTGCTCAGTCGAAACGTGTGCTGTGCGATTGTGCTAACAGGAACATTTTATTATTATTATTATTAATAATTAGTCATTTAGCAGACACTTTTACCCACAGCGACTTACAGAGACTATGGGGGTGAACTCTGCATCATCAACAACTGCTGCTGCTGCTGCAGAGTCACTTCCAATAGGAGCTTGTTTGTTTGACGTCTCATCCGAAGGACGGAACACAAGGAGATTCAGTGGCTTGCTCAGGGTCACGCACAGTGAGTCAATGGCTGGGATTTGAACCTCCTGGTATCCAGCCCTTTTCTTTAACCACTGGAGCACCGAGCCTGCTATGGTCTTACACTTTGGTACATGGATTCATATACAAGTCAGGGGGTCTGCGTCTGAGTAAAACTGAAAAACGTCCACGAAAAAAAAGGCTTTATCCAAGTGTGGTAGCACCAGATACCATGTTTACAAAAGAATCACAGGGCTGCACGTCTGAGGCTGGTGTAACAAAGGGTGCTCACCCAGCCAGCCAGCCAGCCAGTCAGCCAGCCAGCCAGCCAGCCAGCCAGCCAGCCAGCCAGAGAACCAGTCAGCCAGCCAGCCAGCCAGTCAGCCAGAGAACCAGCCAGCCAGCCAGCCAGTCAGTCAGCCAGAGAACCAGTCAGCCAGCGAGCCAGCCAGCGAACCAGCCAGCCATCCAGCGAGCGAGTCAGCCAGCCAGTCAGCCAGCCAGTCAGCCAGCCAGCCAGGTTCATGGATTGTTTTGTCGGCTTCGATCTCATTTCAAGTCTCGCTATCGAGTCTCGCCACACCTGCATGCGGACAGCCTGACCCTGTCACCTTGGCAACGGCCGCGGCGCAGGCAGGAAACAGGAAGCGCGCGTTCTCAGACAGGAAGCGGGGACAGAAGCACACGCCGGGCTTGACGTGAGTCGACTGTGTATCACCCAGACTGCGGTGTGTGAGGGGGTTTAACAAGAGAACATCAGCAAGCAGTGACATCATCATCATCATCATCATCATTACCATTATTATTATTATTGTTTGAACAACCAGGCCCCTGGTAAATCTGTTTTGATCTACGTCACTCTTACACACTTTGCATGGCAGTTTTGCAGTCTTTGCTTTTCCCATGGTTACATGATGACAACAGGTCACTGCCCACTCACTTTTTAAACAGGGGGGGGGGGGGGGGGGCAGGGGGCGAGTTTACGCGTGGCAGTGAATGTTGCAGCATTCGTCATCTTGTAACACTACAGAACTGTTGAAACATCTGTTACCATTTCATAAGAACATAAGAAAGTTTACAAACGAGAGGAGGCCCCATTCGGCCCATCTTGCTTGTTTGGTTGTTAGTGATCCCAGAATCTCATCAAGCAGCTTCTTGAAGGATCCCAGGGTGTCAGCTTCAACAACATTACTGGGGAGCTGATTTCAGACTCTCAAAATTCTCTGTGTAAAAAAGTGCCTCCTATTTTCTGTTCTGAATGCCCCTTTATCTAATCTCCATTTGTGACCCCTGGTGATGTGATTTCATGTGATTTGTGTCTGAAGAAGCAAATAACTGTAGAACTTAAAAAAAATAGCTCCATAGGCTATAATGCTAAACAAATACTTTGTAGACAGCTGTTTAATATTCTTTATCAATATATTCTGTATCAATGTAAATGCTGTACATGGTCATTTTCTTTTGTTGTTTGTTTTACAATAGATAGCTTTTGCTGTAAATGAAATGATGCCTGTGGGACCGGCATTCAGACCGCAAGCTCATCATCATTATTAGTAATAATAATAATAATAATAATAATAATAATAATAATAATAATACAATTCAAAGCACTTTATATACAGAAAACAAAATACAAAAATACAATAATAAACAGTAAGAAAAGAGTACAGTTATTAAAAACAGAAGTAACAATAAAACATAAAAATGTTATGGAAAAGCTATATTATTATTATTATTATTATTAATCATTTATTTAGCAGACGCCTTTATCCAAGGCGACTTACAGAGACTAGGGTGTGTGAACTATGCATCAGCTGCAGAGTCACTTACAACTACGTCTCACCCGAAAGACGGAGCACAAGGAGGTTCAGTGACTTGCTCAGGGTCACACAATGAGTCAGTGGCTGAGGTGGGATTTGAACCGGGGACCTCCTGGTTACAAGCCCTGTTCTTTAACCACTGGACCACACAGCCTCCTGTGTATGTTAAAGGGTATGTTTTTAATCGAGATTTGAGGATTGCAATTGAAGGTGAATGATAAAAGGGGGTAAGGAGTTTCAGAGTGGGGGGGGGGCATTAAAACAGAAAGCAGCCTCTCCCATTCACCATTCACCCTCGGAATACATAAAAGGCCAGCATTTGCAGATCTCAGAGTGCGTTCAGGCTGATAAGGAATTAGCATATCATTTAGATATTGTGGAGATAGTCCATTCAGTGCTTTAAAAACTAGTAATAGAATTTTAAAATCAATTCTGTAATGCACAGGAAGCCAATGCAATGATGCCAACACAGGCGTAATGTGAGCCCTCTTTTGTGTTCTAGTTAGCATTCTAGCAGCAGCATTTTGCACTAGCTGTAGACGTGATAGAGCATGACTTGTAAATCCAGAGAATAAAGCGTTACAGTAATCTAACATAGAAAAAATAAAAGCACGTACTAATTTATTTGCATCATCCAAGGACAAGAAGTCTCGTAGCAGTGTAGTCGTAACCTGCTTCAATATCTGACGAAGCTGTTAAATTGGATTCATTTATCCACAGAAATACTTCATACCCCCCAAGGCCCTGGCCCACCCACTTTTAGAAAGGTTCCGTTCATGCATATTCATATTCATATATATATATATACAGCTCTGGAAAAAATTAAGAGACCCCCAGACAATGTTCCCCAGCTCTGACAATGTTCCCCAACTCTGAGGATTGGTTTTTCCAGCAGGACAATGCTCCATGCCACACAGCCAGGTCAATCAAGGTGTGGATGGAGGACCACCAGATCAAGACCCTGTCATGGCCAGCCCAATCTCCAGACCTGAACCCCATTGAAAACCTCTGGAATGTGATCAAGAGGAAGATGGATGGTCACAAGCCATCAAACAAAGCCGAGCTGCTTGAATTTTTGCGCCAGGAGTGGCATAAAGTCACCCAACATCAATGTGAAAGACTGGTGGAGAGCATGCCAAGACGCATGAAAGCTGTGCTTGAAAATCAGGGTTATTCCACCAAATATTGATTTCTGAACTCTTCCTAAGTTAAAACATTAGTATTGTGTTGTTTAAAAATGAATATGAACTTATTTTCTTTGCATTATTCGAGGTCTGACAACACTGCATCTTTTTTGTTATTTTGACCAGTTGTCATTTTCTGCAAATAAATGCTCTAAATGACAATATTTTTATTTGGAATTTGGGAGAAATGTTGTCAGTAGTTTATAGAATAAAACAAAAATGTTCATTTTACCCAAAGACATACCTATAAATAGTAAAACCAGAGAAACTGATAATTTTGCAGTGGTCTCTTAATTTTTTCCAGAGCTGTATATATATACTAGAGTTTTATTAATGGTTTTTATGTTTATGCAGTTTCGTTGTTGATGTTCTGAACTGTTATTTTCTGTTAAGCGCCTTGAGATGCTATGAAAACCGCTATACAAAAAAAAATTGATTTCATTTGATTTGTCTAATGAGATTTAGAAACACAGCTAATGTATTATGGTGATCCTAACTGGCTGCATCCTAGTTCATATTGTATTCTAGTAGTATTATTATTATTTGCACTGACTGTAAACTACACTGTGTTTAAATATGAAGCTTGCATTGTAACCCTGTGCTGCCCTGGAACACCTGTGAGTCGCCTTGGATAAAGACATCTGACAAATAAATAATAATAATAATAATAATAATAATAATAATAATAATAATAATAATAATAATAATAATTACCGTCACGGAATGCAGAACACAGTATGACATCACACCGGCGCAGGTGCTGCTTCTGTACAGTAAGCAGGTTGACAAAGTGCCTCACAATAGTATCTAGCGCTGGTCTGCTGAATCCTGGTTCCGTCAGTCCTGCACTCCGGCAGTCTCACCTACCAGACCACTGTGGCGATCTCAGCGATGCAAACTTCAGCGAAGATAAAGTCAAACAAACATGGCTATCGCTCTGGTTCCCCGGGTTGTTGCGAGGTCCTGTTTTTGACCAGGAAGCAGGGAGAGGAGTGGCCAGCCAATCAGGGCTGAGCTCCGGCCCCCGGGATGCAAAAACAGGTGTGATAGAGGGAGGGAGACGGAGGAGAGAAACGCGACACTGCCAACATCACCCGACAGGAAAGCAGAGAAGAGAATGAACCAGCCTCTTCTCAAAGTGTAGTAAAGCACAGAGAAGAGACTGAACCAGCCTCTTCTCAAAGTGTAGTAAAGCACAGAGAAGAGACTGAACCAGCCCCTTCTCAAAGTGTAGTAAAGCACAGAGAAGAGACTGAACCAGCCCCTTCTCAAAGTGTAGTAAAACACAGAGAAGAGACTGAACCAGCCCCTTCTCAAAGTGTAGTAAAACACAGAGAAGAGACTGAACCAGCCCCTTCTCAAAGTGTAGTAAAGCACAGAGAAGAGACTGAACCAGCCCCTTCTCAAAGTGTAGTAAAACACAGAGAAGAGACTGAACCAGCCCCTTCTCAAAGTGTAGTAAAACACAGAGAAGAGACTGAACCAGCCCCTTCTCAAAGTGTAGTAAAACACAGAGAAGAGACTGAACCAGCCCCTTCTCAAAGTGTAGTAAAGCACAGAGAAGAGACTGAACCAGCCCCTTCTCAAAGTGTAGTAAAGCACAGAGAAGAGACTGAACCAGCCCCTTCTCAAAGTGTAGTAAAGCACAGAGAAGAGACTGAACCAGCCCCTTCTCAAAGTGTAGTAAAACACAGAGAAGAGACTGAACCAGCCCCTTCTCAAAGTGTAGTAAAACACAGAGAAGCGACTGAACCAGCCCCTTCTCAAAGTGTAGTAAAGCACAGAGAAGAGACTGAACCAGCCCCTTCTCAAAGTGTAGTAAAACACAGAGAAGAGACTGAACCAGCCCCTTCTCAAAGTGTAGTAAAACAAAGAGAAGAGACTGAACCAGCCCCTTCTCAAAGTGTAGTAAAGCACAGAGAAGAGACTGAACCAGCCCCTTCTCAAAGTGTAGTAAAGCACAGAGAAGAGACTGAACCAGCCCCTTCTCAAAGTGTAGTAAAACACAGAGAAGAGACTGAACCAGCCCCTTCTCAAAGTGTAGTAAAGCACAGAGAAGAGACTGAACCAGCCCCTTCTCAAAGTGTAGTATAGAATGAACTCGTTCTACTTCATAAAGGCCAATGAAACCTGAATAATGTTACGCTAACATATTGAATTACACAATTATTATTATTATTATTATTATTATTATTATTATTATTATTATTATTATTAGCAATATCATTTTGTAGTTTCTTTGATTACATCATGCTTATTAAGAGATTTAAATTATGTTCATATAGTTTTTTTTTTGTTTGTTTTTTTTAATTATGTCTCAATCCTACGGAAG
Source organism: Acipenser ruthenus (assembly GCF_902713425.1). Lineage (NCBI taxonomy): Eukaryota > Metazoa > Chordata > Actinopteri > Acipenseriformes > Acipenseridae > Acipenser > Acipenser ruthenus. The sequence continues at coordinate 14,770 of NW_026708266.1, forward strand.
CGTGGCAGTGCCAATTTTAAAAAAAAATCTCCTACGTCAGACGTTTTTTTTCGCTCTATGTGGGTGGTGATGTCATAATGTTCAGAACGTTGGTTTTCTTCAGCGCTGGGTTTGTTAAGTAAGTGAGCGGCTCAGAGCGGCTCAGAGCGGCTCAGTAAATGAATCAGCTTCACACCTCGCTCCGTGCCGCTCCCGCTGAGCCGCTCAGAGCCGCTCCTGAGCATTTCTCATCAGTGATCAGAGTGAGCGGACGCAATGGACACCTGCAGGAAACAAGGAGATCACAGGCAGGATTGAAATACGTTTGTCAAGAACGATGAACTGGTTTCGACTTATGAAGTTATGTATTGAATTGGCTAAATAAGATGGTAAAAATTGTTGTTTTCGAATTTGTATCCTTTAATTTCATTTTTTATAAATGTAGAGCTATTTTATAGTTTAATGTATTATTATTATTATTAGGCTTGTAGCATTAATATTATTCATAATTCTCATTATTAACGTCGGTATTGCCGGTATTAAACACAGACAGATATGAGGTTCAGTCCAAACTGAGCGCCGAACTCAGCGAGGTCCAACAGGGACAGTAACTTCACACGGGGCCATTTCATCAACCATCACCTCAGAAACACAAACAAGCAAATCATTATTATTCACCATTTTTAAAAGTCGCTCAGCGCTCTCGTGGAGCACAGCGCTAAGTCATTTGAATCTGCTCAGCGCGCTTTCTGAGCGGCTCACTTACTTAACGCGCCCACTGTAAGCGTTTCAGATATTTAGGACGCGTTCTCATTTGACTTTAGTAAGTGTTGTAATTCGAATTACTACGTGCACTAATTTGGCCAGTCAGATCGCTGAAAATGAAATGAGAACCAATTAATTTAAAGACAATAGTACGTGTAATAAATTATCTAATTAAAAGTCGCCTTACTTTCGCCTCCAGTTCGTGGCGGTATGTGGACTTGGCCTTGGGTAAAGTCTAGTGAATAATGGATAGAGTTTGGGTTTGGGTCTGGGTTAGGGTTCGGGTCTAGCAACATACTGCACAGTGCCCACACACGGCAAATCTTTTTCATTAACTCGGGCACTAGACCCTGAAATTGATGCGATCCAGCCCTCTGAAATGTCTTTATAATATACAGCGCTAGACCCTGATATTGATGCAATCCAGCCCTCTGAAATGTCTTTATAATATACAGCACTAGACCCTGATAGTGATGCGATCCAGCCCTCTGAAATGTCTTTATAATATACAGCACTAGACCCTGATATTGATGTGATCCAGCCCTCTGAAATGTCTTTATAATATACAGCACTAGACCCTGATATTGATGCGATCCAGCCCTCTGAAATGTCTTTATAATATACAGCACTAGACCCTGATATTGATGTGATCCAGCCCTCTGAAATGTCTTTATAATATACAGCACTAGACCCTGATATTGATGCGATCCAGCCCTCTGAAATGTCTTTATAATATACAGCACTAGACCCTGATATTGATGCGATCCAGCCCTCTGAAATGTCTTTATAATATACAGCACTAGACCCTGATATTGATGTGATCCAGCCCTCTGAAATGTCTTTATAATATACAGCACTAGACCCTGATATTGATGCGATCCAGCCCTCTGAAATGTCTTTATAATATACAGCACTAGACCCTGATATTGATGTGATCCAGCCCTCTGAAATGTCTTTATAATATACAGCACTAGACCCTGATATTGATGCGATCCAGCCCTCTGAAATGTCTTTATAATATACAGCACTAGACCCTGATAGTGATGCGATCCAGCCCTCTGAAATGTCTTTATAATATACAGCACTAGATCCTGATATTGATGCGATCCAGCCCTCTGAAATGTCTTTATAATATACAGCACTAGACCCTGATATTGATGCGATCCAGCCCTCTGAAATGTCTTTATAATATACAGCACTAGACCCTGATATTGATGCGATCCAGCCCTCTGAAATGTCTTTATAATATATAGCACTAGACCCTGATAGTGATGCGATCCAGCCCTCTGAAATGTCTTTATAATATACAGCGCTAGACCCTGATAGTGATGCGATCCAGCCCTCTGAAATGTCTTTATAATATACAGCGCTAGACCCTGATAGTGATGCGATCCAGCCCTCTGAAATGTCTTTATAATGTATAGCACTAGACCCTGATATTGATGCGATCCAGTCCTCTGAAATGTCTTTATAATATACAGCACTAGACCCTGATATCGATGCGATCCAGCCCTCTGAAATGTCTTTATAATATACAGCACTAGACCCTGATATCGGTGTGGTTTACCATACCTCTGTGCTTTACAATGTTATTGTCCCGAGGTCTCTACGGGTCTCGGATTTGACATCATGGATTTTAATTAATAAGGAACCTGATTTTTTAAATGATTCTTTGGGCTCCCTCAATTTGTTCTACAAGACACAGAATAAAGCAGAGATGATTTACTATTGACTACTTGACTGTGCTTTACAATGCTTCCCTATGCTTTACCAGACCTCTCTGTGCTTTACAATGCTTCCCTATGCTTTACCAGACCTCTCTGTGCTTTACAATGCTCCCCTATACTTTAACAGACCTCTCTATGCTTTCCAATGCTTCCCTATACCTTACCATACCTCTCTGTGCTTTACAATGCTTCCCTATGCTTTACCAGACCTCTCTGTGCTTTACAATGCTTCCCTATGCTTTACCAGACCTCTCTGTGCTTTACAATGCTTCCCTATGCTTTACCAGACCTCTCTGTGCTTTACAATGCTTCCCTATGCTTTACCAGACCTCTCTGTGCTTTACAATGCTTCCCTATGCTTTACCAGACCTCTCTGTGCTTTACAATGCTTCCCTTTCAATGTTTTTTCCTGTTTTTCTCAAATTCCATTTTTTTTCGTATTTATTTTTGTATTTTTATTGTTAAAGCGGAAAGGGTTTTATTTCCCCACGCTTACTTCTGTATTTGGTTTCTCGAGTGGGGACCCCTTTTCCTTTTCACGCAGAGGGCGGTTCACGCTGCGTTTGGCATTTCTGTACTTCAAAAGAAAGACCTCGCTGGTAAATCTGTGAAAACGAGTCTGTCTCCCCCTGGTGGACACTGAGAAGATTAACTAACAGTCAGGTGACTTCAAATTATTATTATTATTATTATTATTATTATTATTATTATTATTATTATTATTATGTATTTATTTGTCAGATGTCTTTATCCCAGGCGACTCACAGGTGTTCCAGGGCAGCACAGGGTTACAATGCAAGCTTCATATTTAAACACAGTGTAGTTTACAGTCAGTGCAAAGAATAATAATACTACTAGAATACAATATGAACTAGGATGCAGCTAGTTAGGATCACAGCAAATTATATCTACAGTGACATTTTAGCAGTGCAATAGTGCAAGGATAGCGCATCAGCTGAGGATCCAGTAACGTGGTGCTGAGGTCAGGAGAGTCCAGTGCAGAGCAGGAGGGGCGGAGCAGGAGATCTAGGAGCACAATCTAAACAGGGGGGTCTTCTGGCGGAGGTGGCGGAACGGAAGGCGTTGAGAGACGAGGGATTCCTGCCGTTGTCTGGCACTCTGTTTATTCACAGGGTTCCTAGGGAAGAGAAGGAGCGGCAGGGGTGACTCAGATGTTCAATCCAGCACACAGAGGACACTGAATGATCGTCCGTGCTGCAGTGTATGGTTTTAAACCGTGAGCCAGGAGCTGCTCTTTGATTGAAGTCCCCAGCCACAGACACGCAGTATGCGATAACAGCTTACATCAGTACAATTGTCTTTATAGAGGGAAGAGCCAGCGCCAGCTAACGAATGATCTGTCCTGTCGCAGGGAATGTACTAGCTGCACACTAGAGGGCGCTGGCGCGTACTAATAGAAAGATTGTCAGTCACCCCAACAGAGATCTTTCACTGAAGTTTTATTTTGACAGTGGTACAATGACTGACGTTTGCAGTCCACTGTGATGTCACAGCGCTGAAGAACATCAACGTTCTGAACGTCATGACGTCACCGCTCACATAACTACAGAGCGGCGTGCAATTCAATGTGTTAGAGGCAGAATAAAGGCAGTGTGTGAGCACTAGTACAACAAGACCATGTACGCAATTAAAATGAACGGACTATAGAATAGTCTCTTTTTTGTAACAATTTAATTGGTTTAAAAGCAAACAAGATTATCCATGAACTAAAGTTAACAGAAAATAAATATAAAAAGAGAATTTCGACAAAAGCTGCCGGGAAGCACTGTCGCTGCTGATGGCTTGTTTCTACGCGCTTTGGAAAGGGAGTCTCGTCTTCCAGAATATCACTTACAATGTGAGCCATCAAAAATAAAAATAAAGTTTATAAAGAAGATTTCAGCAATCTAAAACACCACACGAACACTTGTCATGTGACACTTTCTATATTGGCTTGCTAGCTCGGGTGCTTTAATTCGGTTCAAATAAGTAACGTAGTGATTCTCTTAACTGTTCACATTGCGCACGACAGATGCATCGGGCTTGCCAGGAGGTTTGGGTGTGTCTCTGTTTTATCTTTATTTTATTCGCTGACTGCAAGTTTCGGGAGTGGAGCTGGATTTATGTCTCTCGCAGGGCGCCGTCACGGATCGGTACGGGCGTGCTTGGTACTTACGTATTGCGTGAGAGATTGAAATGGGTGACGCGTTGTGAGGAGTCTTGCACTTTACACATGGCCACTGGGACATATTCAAAACATCTGTGGTTGCTGATAAACCAGCCGCTGAACAGAAACGACTCGAACGCTGTGGTGGTGCCGCTGTCTCGCCTGTAAAACAGGAACCGGGACGTTCCGGTCCTCGTGCTGATCGGACCCTCTACCGTCTAAGAAATAAATAATAAAAAAGAAAACAGGTTAGAATTCCAATCACGGTAAAATGATACAATGAACTGCTTCCGGTCATCTGTGTTTGTGTTTGTGTGTGTGTGTTTCTTTTTACTATTAATATTGTTTTTCATAAAATAACCTCAATGCATGATCAATTAATCTGCCAGCCAGTGCTTGATTCAAGATTAAATAAATATATAAATTAATAAATAAACATAAACAATAAAGAAAATAATGTTTGTCAGTCTCTCTCTCTCTCCCTCTTGCTCTCTCTCTCTCCTCTCTCTCTCTCCCCTCTCTCTCGCTCCTCTCTCTCTTTCTCTCTCTCCTCTCTCTCTCTTTCTCTCTCTCTCTCTCTCTCCTCTCTCTCC
>NW_026708266.1:22500-67500 GCF_902713425.1 Acipenser ruthenus
AAAAATTGCGTTTAATTAAATTACATTAAACCTCATTACTATTAGCTTTACTGTAAGGCAGAATTGCGTTTAATATAATGACATTGTGTGTGATGTACTGTAACTTTAACAGAGCTATTATCTCTAGTATGTGATATATAGGGCAGCAGTGTGGAGTAGTGGTTAGGGCTCTGGACTCTTGACCGGAAGGTCGTGGGTTCAATCCCAGGTGGGGGACACTGCTGCTGTACCCTTGAGCAAGGTACTTTACCTAGATTGCTCCAGTAAAAACACAACTGTATAAATGGGGAATTGCATGTAAAAATAATGTGATATCTTGCAACAATTTTAAGTCGCCCTGGATAAGGGTGTCGGCTAAGAAATAAATAATATATATTTAATAATATTAAACAGCACGCTTTTTTATTTATGACGTATGTTTTCACTGACATTATAAACTATTTGTTTGATAATTTAAAAATAAATAGCACGGCAAGTATATTGTTTACAGCATATATCCTTATCATTATAAATAATACATACATAATTACATAATTAAACATTCACAAAATCTAACAGAAACGGAGTGAAACTAGATTTGTATTTATTTAAGTGCTTACCTTGTCCACCGGAGGGCAGTCTGCTTCAAAGTCCAAGAAGACACTACAGAACAGAGAGACAGAGCACGTGAAACACCGCTGAACGCAACACTGTCAAGCTATTTAAAAAGACACATACTAATAATGCTATTAAATTATGGAAATGTATTATTTTGAAAATACAGTACGTCTGTCTTACCTGAAGATTTTTTGTGTCAGGTCTGAAGGTAAGCGTTTGTTGAAGCTCATTTTCACAAACTACACAGGGAACCAAAAAAAAAAGTATACTGAATTAAAACCTACAAACTTATATGTGAAATGGTACTATGCGGATTCATAGGCAGATCTAGTAAGGGGATGGGGGGGGTCCTGAGGTCCAGACCCCCCCCCCCCCCCCCCCCCTTCATTAAAAAAAAACAAAACCTTTGTACAAGACAAAATTAAAAGAAATAGTTACTAGACTGACTTTTTATGCCGCTAAATTAAGATGAGCATGAACGAGGTTATTTCAATGACAGGAATCATGACATACAGTAGCGATTTTTTTTTTATTATTATTTGGTCGTTGCCAAATATTTATATTATGTTCTCCCAATTCTGATATGTCCAATAATCACAGGGGTCGCTGGTGCGCGGTGAGCCGAGAGCACCCTGGCCGACCTTAGCCCTCTTGAGAGAATATTATCCAACGATCCATAGTTCGATCATTACGTCATGGCTTCTGGAATTTTAAAAGACGTATGGAATTTCGAATAGTTTGCTGTTCCAATACACGGGGACCCGCATTTCCGTGTATTCGATATCCGAACGCTATCCTTGTTCTTACGCTCACAAGAATAAAAGCCATATGCGTATAGTCTAATCGACAGCATACAGTTTAACATTACCAGCTACCAAATACAACCAGCCATTAATACTGACAGCGGATTAAAATAATGTGATATCTTGTAACAATTGTAAGTCGTCTGCTAAGCAATAATAATAATAATAATAATAATAATAATAATAATAATAATAATAATAATAATAATAATAATAATAATAATTAATCGAAATCAAATGACTTATTTATTCAATAGTATTTAAATAATTCACAGCAAGGAGAGTGCCTGGTTGCAATTGTAATGTTATTGTACCGCAGTCCAATGTGAAAATAAATAAATAAATAAATAAATAAATAAATAAATAAATAAATCCAGGAATCATTTTTTTGTCCATCCACATACAGGCCAAGAATACATAATCAAGCGGTTTAGTAACTGTAATACAGCTCATGCCATTTCTATTATTATTATTTATTTATTTATTTATTTATTTATTTATTTATTTCTTAGCAGACGCCCTTATCCAGGGCGACTTACAGTCGTAAACAAAAATACATTTCAAGAATCACAGTCCAAGTATTAATACAATTAAGAACAAGATAAATACAATGACTTTGGTTCTAGCAAGTACAAGTATGACAAAATATGATTCAATAACGGAGCAGATAACAGTGTCAGTGATAGTTACACCAGGATATAATTAAATACAAAATACTACAGATTAAATAACACTTGTGACAGATTACAGTACTCAAGTACAGGATTAAATGCAGTAAAATAGGGGGCAGATAAGAGCAAGTAAAGCGCATTTAAGGAAGAGTGATAAAGTGTCCAGAGGGAAAACAAAGTCATAATAATTAACTACCTGTCCAAGACACCTCGTGGCGAAACGCGGCGTGCTTTTTGTTTGTTCAATAAAATATATTTTAATCAGAAATGGACAGAGTGTGCGACCAAGTGTGTCTCTGAGTTGGCGGATCGCTGCAAAAATAAGGTTTGTCCACCTGCACGAAGTGAATGCTTGTGAGCAACATTCAATTGAGAGTTTCTATATATATGCAATGCTATGAGTGTGGCGATCGGGACTCCAAGTCCTTCTGCAGCGGGATGGCAAAAGCAGCGCTGAAAATAAGCTGCAGCTATAAACGAGCTGTCCTTCAAGAGGAACTTCCAGCGGGATGATGATGTCACGATGACGTCACCACACAATCTTCATTCCAAGAGGTTCCAGAGTGCCTCATTGGAAAACAGATTTGCGTCCTTTTTGCTTCCATGTATATGTATGTGTATGAATTCCATGATGCCTGAAGGGTTAAATAGAAACGAACGCAGCCGCGGAGCCTTACATCCTTAACTCAACTCAAACTCAACCTCTCTAAATCTGACCTCCTTTTCTTTCCCTCCTCCTCCCCCTCCTCTGATCTCTCTATCTCTGTTCCTCTGGAATCTACCACACTCTCTCCCTCTTCCTCAGCTAAGAACCTTGGAGTCACCCTGGACCCCTGCCTCTCTTATTCCCAGCACATCTCCACTCTGGCACGCACTTGCCGATTCTTCCTGAGCAACATCCGAAGAATCCGACCCTTCCTCACCAACTATGCTACCCAGCTCCTGGTCCAGGCCCTGGTACTCTCCCGCCTAGACTACTGCAACTCCCTCCTGGCTGGCCTCCCTGCGTCCGCCACCCGTCCGCTCCAGCTCATCCAGAACTCTGCTGCCCGCCTGGTGTTCTCTCTGCCTCGCTTCGTCCACGCTACTCCACTACTCCGCTCGCTCCACTGGCTCCCGATTACCGCTCGCATCCAGTTCAAGACTCTTGTACTAGCCTACAGATGCCTTGACCAGACTGCACCCAGCTACCTCCAGACCCTCATCTCTCCCTACACCCCCACTCGACCTCTCCGCTCCGCCTGCACTAGAAGACTGGCTCTACCTCCGCTACGCTCCCCTGCCTCCCGAGCCCGCTCCTTCTCCACCCTTGCTCCGCAGTGGTGGAATGACCTTCCTACAGATGTCAGGACTGCCCAGTCCCTGACCACATTCTGGCGCCTCCTTAAGACTCACCTCTTCACCTCTTCAAACAGCACCTGTAGAACTCCTCTGTTTGTATCCTGGGACACTATCACCCTTCATGTAAATGTGCTTTATTTTGCTCTTATCTGCCCCCTATTTTACTGCATTTAATTTTGTACTTCAGAATACTGTAATCTGCCAAGTGTTTAATTATTATTATTATTATTTATTTCTTAGCAGACGCCCTTATCCATGGCGACTTACAATCGTAAGCAAGTACTACAGGTTTAACCTGTAGTACTTTGTATTTAATCATATCCTGATGTAACTATCACTATTATCTGCTGTATTATTGAATTGTGGTTTGTCACACTTGTACTTTGCTTGAACAAAAGTTATTGTATTTCTTGCTCTTATTGTATTACTTGTATTGTAACACTTGAAATGTTTTTGCTTAAGATTGTAAGTCGCCCTGGATAAGGGCGTCTGCTAAGAAATAAATAAATAAATAAATAAATAATAATAACTACGTAGTAAATGACATCACAAGCGCATTCACAGATTTGAATAGACTGGTGTGCATTTCAGTAAGACATCGCACAGCAAACACAGGAGCGATGAGAATGTTTAAATGAATGAGAGGGCATTGATTGGATGATTTTCTTAACACTTTCCCATAGAATATACCACTGCTATAATAATAATAATAATAATAATAATAATAATAATAATAATAATAATAATAATAATAATAATATCACTACTACTAATAATGATAGTAAAATCTTAATAATGCCTCTAAGTATAATAATAGCTGCCGTCATATTCATGTTAATAACAGCACCATAGCAATTGCATAAGGAGTTCCTGTACCTGATGTGGCGCTGTGTGTCGTTATGAAGTATATTGCAGTGCAGCTGCGTCGCTTCGCTTTGCTTTGCTGGCGGTATTGTGCTCTGTTTGTTCCGGTGCTATCGCTCTGTGGATTCGCTTTGTGTTCCTCTGTCTGGAACCACGCTATATATTCAGCGCGGTCGGAAATTCCGTTTCGTGGCGTGGCGTGGCGTGGCTTGGCGGTGCTGAGTGGATTAGAACATTCCAATCATTAATTATTGCAGCATTTACACACAACATAACACCTGCTTGTGTTTTTAGTATTGGCATTTATTGATTATTATTACAAATCTGTCAAGTCCTCAAACGACTGGAGAAATACAGACACACAGACAAATACGCACACACAAATACACACGCACACACGCACTGACACACACACACACACACTGACACACACACACACACACACGCACTGACACACACACACACACACGCACTGACACACACACACACACACGCACTGACACACACACACACACACTGACACACACACACACACACACTGACTGACACACACAAGCGCGCGTTTTTAATCTTTTCAAACTTTAGTGTACATAAACAAAACAAAACAAGTTTATCTATAGCACAACGTATATGAGATCGCTACATGTTGATAAGCGACGAATCTTTATCAAATCTGTGGAGGCTGTGGGGATCTGTGGTTAAAGAAAAGGGCTTGTAAACCAGGAGGTCCCGGGTTCAAATCCCACCTCAGCCACTGACTCATTGTGTGACCCTGAGCAAGTCACTTCACTTCCTTGTGCTCTGTCTTTCGGGTGCGGCGTTACTGTAAGTGACTCTGCAGCTGATGCATAGTTCACACACCCTAGTCTCTGTAAGCCTTGGATAAAGGCGTCTTCTAAATAAACTAATAATATTAATTAAAGAAAACTAAAGTATTTTATGCTGGAGCACTTTATTGTAATTATTCTGCCTGACTGTGTTCACATTAATAAAGACGAGTCGCTTCTGCTTTGAAATGACAAAGTAAGCCTTGCGATCCATGTTACTATGAGCGCGTTTCTCAGCTGTGATTGAGATACACGAGAGGCTGAACACGGATCGATTGAATTCTTAAAGGAGAGGAGAACAGTCGGCGGAAAACACCGAAAACAGAAGCTCTAGAACGTGTGACTGGAAGTTATTTAAATATCTGACCGTCTGTCCATCTGAGTGCTCCTTTCTGCATTTTCCCTCGTGTTCTCTCGAGCAAGAAGGAGACTGATCAGAGAAGCTACCAAGAGGCCAATGGCAACTTTGCAAGAGCTACAGGCTTTTATGGCCAAGACTGGTCAAAGTGTGCATGTGACAACAATATCCCTAGCACTCCACAAATCTGGCCTGTATGGTAGGGTGGCAAGAAGGAAGCCATTACTCAAGAAAGCCCACCTTGAATCCCGTTTGAAGTATGCAAAAAAACACTCAGGAGATTCTGTAGCCAGGTGGCAAAAAGTTTTGTTGCCTGACGAAACTAAAATGGAACTTTTTGGACTAATTGCAAAACGTTATGTTTGATGCAAACCCAACACAGCGCATCACCCAAGGAACACCATCCCTACAGTGAAGCATGGTGGTGGCAGCATCGTGTTATGGGGATGTTTCTCATCGGCAGGGCCTGGGGAACTTGTCAGGATAGAAGGGAAGACGAATGGAGCAAAGTACAGAGAAGTCCTTGAGGAAAACCTGCTGCCCTCTGAAGAAAGCTGAAACTGGGACGGAAGATCACCTTTCAGCATGACAACGACCCAAAGCACACAGCCAGAGCTACACTGGAGTGGCTAAGGAACAAAAAGGTAAATGTCCTTGAGTGGCCCAGTCAGGGCCCCGACCTAAATCCAATCGAAAATTTGTGGCATGACTTGAAGATTGCTGTCCATCAACGCTCCCCAAGGAACTTGACAGAGCTTGAACAGTTTTGTAATGAAGAATGGTCAACTATTGCCAAATCTAGGTGTGCAAAGTTGGTAGAGACCTATCCCAACAGACTCACAGCTGTAATTGCTGCCAAAGGTGCTTCTACCAGGTATTAACTCAGAGGGGTGGAGACTTATCCAATTATGATCTTTCAGTTTTGTATTTTTAATATATATATTTTTTCTCAATAAAAACTTTTTTCCCCTTAACAGTGTGGAGTATGGTGTGTAGATAAGTGGAAAAAAATCCTCATTTAAATGCATGAAACTCTGAGGCACAACAAAATGTGAAAAAAGTTCAAGGGGGTGTAGACTTTCTATAGACACTGTGTGTGTGTGTGTGTGTGTGTGTGTATATATATAATATACTGTATATAATACATAGTTATATATATATATATTTCAGGACACTTGTGATTGATTCGATTCGATTACATTAGAATATTGTACAGGACAGAACGACATCGTGGCGATGAGGATCAGAATTAATGAAACTGGAAAAAACACTTTTGTTTGTTTCGTTGTTTTGTTCTTTCTGCCTCGCTAATAATAATCATTCATAATTACAGGGCGGCATAATTACAGGGCGGCATTCGGCGAAGCGACTTACCTGTATGCTCTGTGTGTGTGTGTGTGTGTGTCTGTGTGTGTGTGTCAGTGTGTGAGCGTGTGTGTGTGTGTCTGTGTGTGTGTGTGTCAGTGTGTGTGTGTGTGTGTGTGTGTGTGTGTGTCAGTGTGTGAGCGTGAGTCAGGAAGTAGGTTTATTTATTTAAATAGGGCCTGCCATGCACAGTGTCTCAAAGCGCTTTGACACACACACAGTGAAACAGACACACACACACACACACACACACACACACATACACAGAGACAGAGACACACAGACAGACGCACACACTGTATGGAAGTACATCTGTGTCAAAAACGCGTTATTTTGTGAGGGTTCATATATTTAGTACAGTATTGATTCGGACCAATCAGAATAAATAAAATACTAGCTGTTCTAAATGCATGTAAATGAGCTCTGCGTGTTCTACGTAGGGGCGCGTCATTGTGCAGGCATGCAGCCTAATTACAAGAGCAGCCAATCACAGTCAGACATTAATTACAGACATTATTATTATTATTATTATTATTATTATTATTATTATTATTATTATTATTATTATTAAATTGTTTAGCAGACATTTTTATCCAAAGCTAATTACATAAATTACACAAAATATTACAGGCAATATTGCAGATTGCTAAATATTATGCCGTATTACAGGCAATACAAATGCAAAATGGGTGGGGGGCATATTTTGGGGGCTATATGCATATTACGGTGTGTCAGTGTGCCCCGCCCCTGTGTGTGTTTTATAGTTATCTGTTGCGTGTTAATGTTGGTCTATATTAGTGCACGGGTTATGTAGCACGAGTGTTAGACTATAAAGTGTATATTTGTATTACGTCACGAGCAGATTAAAAGGGGTATTTGTACGGAAGCACGGGAAATGCACAAACTAGTTCACGTGCAGGTGTACCGAGATTCCAATTTTGTTTCGTCCACTGTTTGTTTGTTCTGTGTCCGTGTTTTGTTTTGTTCAAACCTTTTATTCCTTCATGTATTATTATTTACAATAATAAAAACGCAAACAGCGCATTCATCTCTCCAATCTGCCGTGGACTCCTCTCGTTTCCCTCGCAGTGCTGGGTGTTTGTTCGGGGTCTGACGTCACGCTTGCCACATCCGGGGAATGGTGTTATTGTCGTATTAGTTAATCCTGCCCTGCGTTGGGGGCAGGTGAAGATTCCTCATTATTGATTGGTGCTGAAAAAAATGCTACATTGAAAATAAAGTATAAATTAGGAACTATCATCTTGCAATTAGCAGGATACGATGTCGTGCACGGTGTACTCCCCTATTTCAAACTTTACATATGATCCGCATCAAAGGGAACTCAAAGCAACCCATGAGTGAGTCTCAACGGGGCTGACGGAGCAGCGCTATAACATAGACAAATCTATAAAGTACAACGCCAGTCCCATTGAATATGAAAGCTATTTTTAATGCAATTCTCGTGTCTGCAAAACATGTGTGCCTCATTTTGTTTTGAATCGGAATTATGGATGATTACCATGGGAAGTACTCTGCAGTGCACAGCTCCAGTGTGGAGCAGTGGTTAGGGCTCTGGACGCTTGACCGGAGGGTCGTGGGTTCAATCCCAGGTGGGGGACACTGTTGCTGTACCCTTGAGCAAGGTACTTTACCTAGATTGCTCCAGTAAAAACCCAACTGTATAAATGGGTAATTGTATGTAAAAAATAATGTGATATCTTGTAACAATTGTAAGTCGCCCTCGATAAGGGTGTCTGCTAAGAAATAAATAATAATAATACAGACATACACACCGCAGTTCCTCTGTGCGTGAGATTGCGTTTGTGTTTGTGTTGTGCCACACAGTTTTAATTAGGAGGGTCATTTCATTGTCATGCATGATACAGGTTGAGGCGTTTCGCTGAATGTCGCCCTGTAATTATGAAGGATTATGAAGGATTATTATGGGCACTGCACAAAGAACGAAATACAGAAACAAAAAAAAAGTGTTTTTCCTGTTTCATTAAATTTAATATTTATAAATACATATATTTTAATTCTAATACTCGTCCCCGGCACTATTATCTCGTTCCATCCGATCCAATATTCTAATGTAATCGTATCATAAGTGACCTGAAATGTTCGATATTGTTTTTTTTTTTCTTTTTTCCCAGATATTAAAACTTATTCAATATTTAAAAAGAAAATAAATCAACGTGTGTGTGTGTGTGTGTGTGTGTGTCAGTGTGTGAGCGTGTGTGTGTGTGTCAGTGTGTGAGCGTGTGTGTGTGTGTCAGTGTGTGAGCGTGTGTGTGTGTGTGTGTGTGTGTGTGTCAGTGTGTGAGCGTGTGTGTGTGTGTGTGTGTGTGTGTGTGTGTCAGTGTGTGAGCGTGTGTGTGAGCGTGTGTGTGTGTGTGTGTGTGTCAGTGTGTGAGCGTGTGTCAGGAAGCAGGTTTATTTATTTAAATAGGGCCTGCCATGCACAGTGTCTCAAAGCGCTTTGACACACACACAGTGAAACAGACACACACACACACACACACACACGCACACATACACAGAGACACACAGACAGACACACACAACACACTGACACACTCACACATAGACACACACGCACACACACACACTGACACACACGCACACAGACAGACAAACTCACACACCCCCACACACGGACACACACACAGACAGACAGACAGACGCACACACAGTATGGAAGTACATCTGGGTCAAAAACGCGTTATTTTGTGAGGGTTCATATATTTAGTACAGTATTGATTCGGACCAATCAGAATAAATAAAATACTAGCTGTTCTAAATGCATGTAAATGAGCTCTGCGTGTTCTACGTAGGGGCGCGTCATTGTGCAGGCATGCAGCGTATTACAAGAGCAGCCAATCACAGTCAGACATTAATTACAGACATTATTATTATTATTATCATCATTATTATTATTATTATTATTATTATTATTATTATTATTATTATTATTAAATTGTTTAGCAGACATTTTTATCCAAAGCGAGTTACAGAAATATTACAAAATATTACAGGCAATATTGCAGATTGCTAAATATTATGCCGTATTACAGGCAATACAAATGCAAAATGGGTGGGGGGCATATTTTGGGGGCTATATGCATATTACGGTGTGTCAGTGTGCCCCGCCCCTGTGTGTGTTTTATAGTTATCTGTTGCGTGTTAATGTTGGTCTATATTAGTGCACGGGTTATGTAGCACGAGTGTTAGACTATAAAGTGTATATTTGTATTACGTCACGAGCAGATTAAAAGGGGTATTTGTACGGAAGCACGGGAAATGCACAAACTAGTTCACGTGCAGGTGTACCGAGATTCCAATTTTGTTTCGTCCACTGTTTGTTTGTTCTGTGTCCGTGTTTTGTTTTGTTCAAACCTTTTATTCCTTCATGTATTATTATTTACAATAATAAAAACGCAAACAGCGCATTCATCTCTCCAATCTGCCGTGGACTCCTCTCGTTTCCCTCGCAGTGCTGGGTGTTTGTTCGGGGTCTGACGTCACGCTTGCCACATCCGGGGAATGGTGTTATTGTCGTATTAGTTAATCCTGCCCTGCGTTGGGGGCAGGTGAAGATTCCTCATTATTGATTGGTGCTGAAAAAAATGCTACATTGAAAATAAAGTATAAATTAGGAACTATCATCTTGCAATTAGCAGGATACGATGTCGTGCACGGTGTACTCCCCTATTTCAAACTTTACATATGATCCGCATCAAAGGGAACTCAAAGCAACCCAAGAGTGAGTCTCAACGGGGCTGACGGAGCAGCGCTATAACATAGACAAATCTATAAAGTACAACGCCAGTCCCATTGAATATGAAAGCTATTTTTAATGCAATTCTCGTGTCTGCAAAACATGTGTGCCTCATTTTGTTTTGAATCGGAATTATGGATGATTACCATGGGAAGTACTGTGCAGTGCACAGCTCCAGTGTGGAGTAGTGGTTAGGTCTCTGGACGCTTGACCGGAGGGTCGTGGGTTCAATCCCAGGTGGGGGACACTGTTGCTGTACCCTTGAGCAAGGTACTTTACCTAGATTGCTCCAGTAAAAACCCAACTGTATAAATGGGTAATTGTATGTAAAAAATAACGTGATATCTTGTAACAATTGTAAGTCGCCCTCGATAAGGGTGTCTGCTAAGAAATAAATAATAATAATAATACAGACATACACACCGCAGTTCCTCTGTGCGTGAGATTGCGTTTGTGTTTGTGTTGTGCCACACAGTTTTAATTAGGAGGGTCATTTCATTGTCATGCATGATACAGGTTGAGGCGTTTCGCTGAATGTCGCCCTGTAATTATGAAGGATTATGAAGGATTATTACGAGCACTGCACAAAGAACAAAACACAGAAACAAAAAAAAGTGTTTTTCCTGTTTCATTAAATTTAATATTTATAAATACATATATTTTAATTCTAATACTCGTCCCCGGCACTATTATCTCGTTCCATCCGATCCAATATTCTAATGTAATCGTATCACAAGTGACCTGAAATATTCGATATTGGTTTTTTTTTTCTTTTTTCCCAGATATTAAAACATATTCAATGTATACAAATGGTAAAGCACAGAGAGGTCTGGTAAAGCATAGGGAAGCATTGTAAAGCACAGAGAGGTCTGGTAAAGCATAGGGAAGCATTGTAAAGCACAGAGAGGTGTGGTAAAGCATAGGCAAGCATTGTAAAGCACAGAGAGGTCTGGTAAAGCATAGGGAAGCACTGTAAAGCACAGAGAGGTCTGGTAAAGCATAGGCAAGCATTGTAAAGCACAGAGAAGTCTGGTAAAGCATAGGGAAGCATTGTAAAGCACAGAGAGGTCTGGTAAAGCATAGGGATGCATTGTAAAGCACAGAGAGGTCTGGTAAAGCATAGGGAAGCATTGTAAAGCACAGAGAGGTCTGGTAAAGCATAGGGATGCATTGTAAAGCACAGAGAGGTCTGGTAAAGCATAGGGAAGCATTGTAAAGCACAGAGGGGTCTGGTAAAGCACAGGGAAGCATTGTAAAGCACAGAAGTAAAGCAGCTTTTAAAACACACAAGGGTACATTTATAGTCTAGCCAGAGGAATAGCACAAGGAAAATGCATAAAGGAGCACTCAGATGTCCTGTGGTAAACTTTGACAAGGGGACGGGCGGTCGGATATTTAAATAACTTCCAGTCACACGTTCTAGAGCTTCTGTTTTTGGTGTTTTCCGCCAACTGTTCTCCTCTCCTTTAAGAATTCAATGGATCCGTGTTCAGCCTCTCGTGTATCTCAATCACAGCTGAGAAACGCGCTCATAGTAGCATGGATCGCAAGGCTTACTTTGTCATTTCAAAGCAGAAGCGACTCGTCTTTATTAATGTGTTACAGTCAGGCAGAGTGATTATAATGAAGTGCTCCAGCATAAAATACTTTAGTTTTCATTATATATATAGTATTAATATTATTTGTTTATTTAGCTGACGCCTTTATCCAAGGCTTACAGAGACTAGGGTGTGTGAACTATGCATCAGCTGCAGAGTCACTTACAACTACGTCTCACCCGAAAGACGGAGCACAAGGAGGTGAAGTGACTTGCTCAGGGTCACACAATGAGTCAGTGGCTGAGGTGGGATTTGAACCCGGGACCTCCTGGTTTACAAGCCCTTTTCTTTAACCACAGATCCCCACAGTCTCCACAGATTTGATAAAGATTCGTCGCTTATCAACATGTAGCGATCTCATATACGTTGTGTTATTGATAAACGAAACGTTTTGTTATGTTTACGTACACAAAAGGTTGAAATGATTCAATGTGTGTGTGTCCGTGTGTGTATCCGTTCGTGTGTGTGTGTGTGTCCGTGTGTGTGTCCGTCCGTGTGTGTGTATGTCAATGTGTGTTTGTGTGTGTCTCTGTGTGTGTCAGTGTGTGTGTGTCTCTGTGTGAGTGTGTGTGTGTGTGTCCGTGTGTGTGTATGTCAATCTGTGTGTGTGTCTCTGTGTGTGTCAGTGTGTGTGTGTGTCTCTGTGTGCGTGTGTGTGTGCGTGTGTGTGTGTGTGTCTCTGTGTGCGTGTGTGTGTGCGTGTGTGTGTGTGTGTCTCTGTGTGCGTGTGTGTGTGCGTGTGTGTGTGTGTGTCTCTGTGTGCGTGTGTGTGTGCGTGTGTGTGTGCGTGTATGTGTGTGTGTGTGTCCGTCGAGGGATTATTATAATAATCAATAAACGCCAATATTACACAAGCAGATGTTATGTTGTGCGTAAATGTTGCAATAATAAATGATTGGAATTGTGTAACGCACTCAGCACCGCCACGCCCTCCCCTCCCCTCCCCTCCCCTCCCCTCCCCTCCCTTCCCTTCCCTTCTCCAATTTCCGGCCGCTCTGAATATATAGCGTGGTTCCAGACAGAGGAACACAAAGCGAATCCACAGAGCGACAGCACCGGAACAAACAGAGCACAATACCGCCAGCAAAGCAAAGCGAAGCGACGCAGCTGCACTGCAATATACTTCATAACGACACACAGCGCCACATCAGGTACAGGAACTCCTTATGCAATTGCTATGGTGCTGTTATTAACATGAATATGACGGCAGCTATTATTATACTTAGCGGCATTATTAAGATTTTACTATCATTATTAGTAGTAGTGATATTATTATTATTATTATTATTATTATTATTATTATTATTATTATTATAGCAGTGGTATATTCTATGGGAAAGTGTTAAGAAAATCATCCAATCAATGCCCTCTCATTCATTTAAACATTCTCATCGCTCCTGTGTTTGCTGTGCGATGTCTTGCTGAAATGCCCACCAGTCTATTCAAATCTGTGAATGCGCTTGTGATGTCATTTACTACGTAGTTAAGGATGTAAGGATCCGTGGCTGCGTTCGTTTCTATTTAACCCTTCAGGCATCATGGAATTCATACACATACATATACATGGAAGCAAAAAGGACGCAAATCTGTTTTCCAATGAGGCTCTCTGGAACCTCTTGGAATGAAGATTGTGTGGTGACGTCATCGTGACATCATCATCCTGCTGGACGTTCCTCTTGAAGGACAGCTCGTTTATAGCAGCAGCTTATTTTCAGCGCTGCTTTTCCCATCCAGCTGCAGAAGGACTTGGAGTCCCGATCGCCACACTCATAGCATCTCAGCTCTGCTGTAGACAGTTTTAATGATTGTGCAATTATAACCTCTTGCGATAAAACGCTTCTGCATATCGGGAGCTTTCATTTCATAATCGGATGTTTTTATTGTAGAAATTGCCCGTATGGTGTGTTTTTGATCACGTGTATCGGGTTGTCGCTACTATCTAAAAAAATCGTGTTCGTGTCGGTTCATTTTTCTTCTTTTAAGAGGCATAATGACAAAGCTTCTAGCGCCCCCCTGTGGGGTATATTGGAATGCAAACTTTCAACATCAAACGTCGCAAGTATCGCATTACTGGGAACTGAACATCGTGTCAATAATGTGATACGTCCCTGGTGATAAAAAACGATGGTAACTGCACATTGTTTTAAAATAACCAACAAACTGACTTAAGGGTTCAGAAATCGAATTATTTCCTGGTATTATATGTCTTCCAGGAGGCTTCAATGAATCTTTATGAACTTTAGGTAAAAAAAAATTGTGTCATTGGATGCTCTATAATTTCACATGCAGTAAAGTCACAGCTTCCGATAAAGCAATGCAGTTCTCTATGGCCTCGATTATCTTTCGACCCATCCAGTCTTGCATAATCCAACATGGTTTTGGAGTTTGCTCATGCTGTCCAAGTTTACAACACAATTTCCTTCCTCTAGGAAACGCTGACGTTGATCGGTGATCTGTTGAGAAACAAAACCCCCCTCGTTGATTTTTGCCGTACACTTTGGAGCACGTGATGGAAGGTAGGACCACACTACTGGACTAGGTTTTAAAAAAAAAATGTTTTAATCAATTAAATATATTGTTTAGTTACAAATATTTTTCATGCACGACATTATAAACTTGAAGAAGAAAAGAAATGTGTTAAATATCGATTAAAGTCGTTAACAGCAGCTCCGATTTTGTTGAATGCTCTCATGGGGTAAATTAGCCATCCTACCATTAAACAGCAGTTTTAATCTAAGCAATGACGTCACTGCATGGTGGTGATGTCATTTCGTTACTTTACAAACAGGGTGAAGAAAGCATCAATCCGCTTCATGCATTTCCTCCCTTTGAGAGAATTCAGCGCGTGGATCGTAATGTTCTCTTGCCCCGCCCCTCAGGTCACGGGGTCCTGGACTCGGTCAGCTATCGGGAATCGGGCCAGCTGATACGGGGACACTATGCCGTGCCCCACTCGATCTGCGACGTGTATAACAAGTACTGGGTGCTGAAAGGGCTGGACCGGTATTACCCAGAGCTGTCAGCCATGATGCTGCAGCCTCTCGACATCTCACAGCAAGGTAAGGGGGCGGGGCGGGGGGCGGGGCGGGGCGGGTGTATTTGTGATGTATTTATGATTTTCATCATATGGAATTTGAATGTCTGAATATTCGTCACGTGTTAGCTTCAAAATTGCAGTTTCAGACACTTGAGTGTTTAAGAATAAAAGAGACGATGAGATTATGAATACCTCTCTTGAATCATGTTCAGAAGTAATTGATAATGCAATAATTATGACATGGGTCTTTTTTTAAAGATGTAAACCCTAAAGTAATCTAATGAATTGATTAATTGCGATTAACAATGAGGTGTATCAGTAGAGATTGTGTTCCGATCGACAGTAATGTTTGTCACCCGACGAAGACTCTTGTAGTCGAGGCGCGTCGTCCACGTGGATGCGGCAGTTTTTATATATTTTTGAAATGTTTGTGTAATAAAAACGCATTTTGGGCTTGTGAGTGGTGTGGATGATGAAGAAAAATCACAAAGTGTGCGAGGGAGGGAGAGAGGGGGAAGGCATATATATATATATATATATATATATAAACTGCTGCTCGGTCTCATCACTGCAACATGAGACAAAATGAAAATGTGAAAATGTTATTGTAATCCCCCCCCCCACTCCTCTCCTCTCCTCTCCTCTCCTCTCCCCGCAGTGACTCTCCTCATCTCCACCTACATACCGCGGAGCAACCCCGGATCGGGGCAGCTCATGGTTCTGGGCATCATGGACACTAACTACTTCCTGTCCTGCAGCGGCCCGCCCAACTCACCCGTCCTGAACCTGGAGGTGAGAGAGAGAGAGGGGGGGGGGGGGAGAGAGGAGAGAGAGAGTAGGAGAGAGGGGGGAGAGAGAGAGGGGGGGGAGAGAGAGAGAGAGAGAGAGAGGGGGGAGAGAGAGGGAGAGAGAGAGGAGGGAGGGAGGGAGAGAGAGAGGAGGGAGGGAGGGAGAGAGAGAGAGAGAGAGAGAGAGGAGAGCACACACACACACTAAGAGAGAGAGGGACACTGACACACAAAGAGACACACACTAGGGCTGATCAAGCTGCTATTAAAACCTGGACTGGGTGACACTGCTGTGCAATAGGAGTCATCACTACACACACACACACTATTTTCTTTATTGTTTATGTATTTATTAATTTATATATTTATTTAATCTTGAATCAAGCCTTTTGCTTTGACCCATTTGCTGGTAGCACAGCTTGCTCGTGTCTCTGATATTTGCGATTGGTTTATTGCACACTGGCTGGCAGATTAATTGATCATGCATTGAGGTTATTTTATGAAAAACAATATTATTACTAAAAAGAAAACACACATAAAACAGTTGTAGAGTTCATTATATCGTTTTACCGTGATTGGACTTCTAATTTTTATTTCTTAGACAGTAGTGAATCCGGCTGAGAGTTTGAATACGATCAGCACGAGCAGCGACGCGGCCCGGTTCCTGTTTTACAAGCGAGACAGCGGCATAACCTCCGCTTTCGAGTCGGCTCGGTTCCCCGGCTGGTTTATCAGCAACCACAGATATAATGACATTTCAACAGCGGCCATGTGTAACGGAAGAAAGGACCCAAGCCGCGTCACCGAGTTCAATCTCTCACGCATAAGGTAAGTACCAAGCACGCTCGTACCGATCCGTGACGGCGCCCCTCCAGAAACTTGAAGTCAGCGAATAAAATAAAAAAAAAGAAAGTGTTCAAAATCTTTGTAAATGTCCCATGGAAGAACAGAAACGAAACCTGGAGCCTTCAAATGCGCTTTTCTTGCCGTCGGTGATGCAACGTCATTGATGACGCGGTCATAGTTCAGAGAGTTGGCCAGTGGATATAATGGCTGGATTGGACAAGCGTTCCTGGAAGTACTGGAAGCATCGAGATGATGATGATGATGATGATGATAAAAAAAACAAGTTATTAATGTTCAATGCGGTTTATGCTGTTCTGTGATTCTTGAAATGTATTTTTGTTTACGACTGTAAGTCGCCCTGGATAAGGGCGTCTGCTAAGAAATAAATGATAAAATTGCTGCGGGAGTTTTTCCACATCTAGTGGCCGTATTCCGTCGTTGTTGTTGTTCTAGGGCGAGGGGTCTCAAGGCTTTTCAGTCTGGGACCCCTTCTTCAGTTTGGGACCCCTTTTTCAGTCTGGGACCCCTTTTTTCTCAGGGTGAACAGCTCGCGACCCCCAGTGATCATTCAGTGTCCTCTGGATTGAACATTTAAGTCACTTGTGCCACTCTTTCTCTTCCATAGGAAATCTGTGATGAAACCAGACGCCCCCCCTGTTTAGATTGTGCTCCTAGATCTCCTGATCCGCCCCTCCTGCTCTGCACTGGACTCTCCTGACCTCAGCACCACGTTACTGGATCCTCAGCTGATGCATTATCCTTGCACTATTGCACTGCTAACATGTCACTGTAGATATAACTTGCTGTGATCCTAACTGGCTGCATCCTAGTTCATATTGTATTCTAGTAGTATTATTATTATTATCTGCACTGACTGTAAACTACACTGTGTTTAAATATGAAGCTTGCATTGTAACCCTGTGCTGCCCTGGAACACCTGTGAGTCGCCTTGGATAAAGGCGTCTGACTAATAAATACATACATACATACATAAATAAATAAATAAATAAATAAATAAATAAATCAATCAAAATTCGAAGTCACCTGACTATTTGTGTCAACTTTCTCAGTGTCCACCAGAGGGAGACAGACTCGTTTTACCAGCGAGGTCTTTCTTTTGAAGTACAGAAATGCCACACGCAGCGTGAACCGCCCTCTGCGTGAAAAGGAAAAGGGGTCCCCACTCGAGAAACCAAATACAGAAGTAAGCGTGGCTAAGACAGACTACGTTTAGTCCTGACGGTTGTTTGGAGTATGGATGGCGGTGCACACAGGCATTTAGTAGTACTGTATTATTTATTCAAAAACACTGACAAGAGCTGTGTTGATCGCCTTAAACAACTAGGCTAACAATCTTCGTTTTGCAGGCAGTGTTTTCGAGTTGTACAAGACCGTGGATGGTTGTGACTGGGAATTGTTCGAGGGGACTAAGAAAATAAACAGAGATCAAGGCTTTTCTGAACTGAAAAAGATTCCGATGACAAAGCATTTGAGTGTTACCATTATGATTTGTTTATTTAGCAGACGCCTGCTTTATCCAAGGCGACTTACAGAGACTAGGGTGTGTGAACTATGCATCAGCTGCAGAGTCACTTACAATTACGTCTCACCCGAAAGACGGAGCACAAGGAGGTTGTCACGAAATCCGCGTGTTCAGATTTCTTTACGTACTCTTTTTATTTGCTTAGCACACACTCTTATCTCAGGGGAGACGTTAGGAGGACAGAGATGTTATTACTCCTAGTGGGATATAGTTTGTGCTCTGGACCCACAATATATCCAGATGACTAATATAGAACTCAAGAAATTGACAGACTCATGCATCTAAAGTGTTTTTACGAATCAGAGTATGATCAGTACTCCTTCGGTTTATTAACAGTTAAATATTGGATTGAGTAGCTACAGGCTACTTCATATCCCCAGCTGACAGACGTTCTGGGCAGTCCAGTGTCTTAACAGATATTAACGTTAACACTTTAATACATCTTTATGTATTAGTGCAGCCGGCAGGCCTGGCCACGACCACGACACTAAATACACCCAGTAGCCTCTTTTCAGCACATTCAACAAATGTTCTCCTATCTTCTAAACATAGCGTGAGTCCCTTATAGCAATACATGCAATACATGTGAGATAAAATAATAATTGATTAATGCTTACCCTTTAATATAGATCGTAAAAGGATATGACTGTCTTCACCAGGCAAATGAAACTGAGTTAAATCAGTTCAATTGTGTTTTTGGTTTGCAGAAGATGGACCACCTTACCCTGTCTGGGATGAGTGTGGTGCTCCATTGAAATTACTCTGGAGTTTTATAGGTTTTTCGTCTCATTGGAATACATGGGACGCCTCAATTAAATCCAATCATTAATCAGGTGGGACAGTTCTTATCCATTTTACAAATAATAGTTTTCAAAAGATCCGGATTAACTTTTCAGAATTAATAGGTGTCATGTACTCAATAAATTCAATATCTCATTTCTTGTCTAACTCCAAACCTATGATCTCATTTCTTTGCTTTCCTCCGAGCCCCTCCTTTATCTGAAAAGTTAAGTGAACCAAGGTTCCCAGGATCTTGGTTTATAATATAATATAAAAACACTACTGCATGCAAAACACTAATTTTATATGTGTTATATATGAGAGATGTTCTTAATATGTGACATCATCTTCTAAGTGATTATATTATGCTAAATTAAAGGTATGTGTTTCTTTTAACTTCATATTGTTTCATCATTTTGTTAATGAGTCAGTTTTGATTCCATATACCATTGTCTAACAGAGCATTTGACAAAAGTTTGTCTCATACAATATTCAAGTCATTTAGTTTCACTAAGTTTAAGTGGTAATAGTTTTCATTACAATTATTTATCCCTTAAGAGATGCACTGACCAGGCTCTGACCTGTACCTCTCTGGGAATATGTTACTGCAAGCAGTTTCCACAGTCTCTTGTTTTTTCCAAGGTCAGAGTCTGTGCAAACACTTTTTAGATTTATGACCTATAAAGGTCTGTTAAGCCATAATTTTTGCATATTATTTCAAGATATATTCTTATCTGTGCTAAACCACTAATTCCATAAACCTTAACACTCCATCTACATGAGGCTTGCAGCTCTGCTGAAGTGGAACCCAAGGACTTTCCTTCTTTCTAGATAAGAAGAGAGGCCCTGTTTTCACTGCAGCAGTTTCAAATCACCACATTATAAGGAATCAATCTACCATCATTAGACAATAGTATAGTGGATTAATAACAAGGTACATTATAGTATATTATTACAAACTTAACACAAAAACATAACACAACACCTTTTAACTTCTATACTTCAATGGATATCATAATGTCTAGAAGTCTTATTGTTCAATAGAAAGAAGAATAAACTTGTACCATTTTCCCATTTAAGTAAATCGAATACTGCTCCAGGTTTTAATCTTATCACGACAGCAAAGTCGTGAACAAGCAATAATACTTGTCAGTTTTAAATAATATGTTTTCTCATTATAGCAAATACTTAAACCATATTATTAATCTTATGAAATAACTGTTATGAACTATAAACAGTTTCAATTAGCACTGAACCTGTTTCATTATAAGATAATCTTTCAATTAATTTACCTCTGTTTATCAATTGCTATAATAGTATTTTGGTGAATCCCTTTTAGGATTTAAATCTAAATATAGGCCAGTATAACTGCATTCAACTAGGCTTGAACCTTTGTTCATACAAAATCCAGCTGAGACAGGATTTTTTTCTCAAGACCTCTGGCTTGTTAGTTAATCTTTTGGTCATAAAGAGTCTCTTCTTATCTTGTGTTTTTAGGACATAAATTTGTAGATTAACGTTCACTTTTAGCCGGAATGGTGCTTTTTATCAAGCGTCATGCTTTCTGAAGATATACTAGTGGTAAATCGTTCATTATATATATTTTCTTAGGGATTCTCAGACTGCTAAGTATTTGATTGAATACATGTGTAATTCCAAACAAGAGAGGACTGACCTATTTCATGGAGCAAGAGAGCCACCTACTAGTGGTACAAGGATACTCTTTCTTTATCCTTCCTAATATCTTTGACACTTCATTTTATAATACATTCCATATTTAAAATCGCCTAGTCCATGTCCTGCATATCCCAGCGTTCCCAGCAGGATTCAGCTTCTGTACCAGGTTTCGCTCTTAGTTGTTTCCACACGAAGTCCCTTGATCCAATGTTTCTCCATCACAGGTGTGGATTTCCATGGCCTGACTTCATTCCTATAAGATACTTGGACACGTTTAGCTGTAAATATTATTTCTTTATATTTCCTTTTGTTCGCACAGAGTCACTTTGAGAGGTACGCCTTCCATCCAGAACACTGAAGGAGGCCAAAACTCCCTGTTATTCATATTTTCTGGTATCCAATTACTGTTCTGCCTCACATCATCCGTTGGCAGACACAATAAAACTGAATCTGATTCAATTGATGAACCATTTACTGTAGATTACTGAGATCCTCCATGCAATGGAGTCTAATGTTTTACTATATGGAATAACTAGTTCAGCGTCACCTGCGACAAACTCTTTGAATAAACCGAGTGCCGGACAACGGCAGGAATCCTTCCTCTCTCAACGCCTTCCGTTCCGCCACCTCCTCCGGAAGACCCCTCTGTTTAGATTGTGCTCCTAGATCTCCTGCTCCGCCCCTCCTGCTCTGCACTGGACTCTCCTGACCTCAGCACCACGTCACTGGATCCTCAGCTGATGCGCTATCCTTGCACTATTGCACTGCTAACATGTCACTGTAGATATAACTTGCTGTGATCCTAACTGGCTGCATCCTAGTTCATATTGTTTTCTAGTAGTGTTATTATTATTTGCACTGACTGTAAACTACACTGTGTTTAAATATGAAGCTTGCATTGTAACCCTGTGCTGCCCTGGAACACCTGTGTGAGTCGCCTGGGATAAAGACATCTGTAAATAAATAATAATAATAATAATAATAATAATAATAATAATAATAATAATAATAATAATAATAATAATTTGAAATCACCTGACTGTTAGTGTCAACCTTCTCAGTGTCCACCAGGGGAAGACAGACTCGTTTTCACAGATTTACCAGCGAGGTCTTTCTTTTAAGTACAGAAATGCCAAACGCAGCGTGAACCGCCCTCTGCGTGAAAAGGAAAAGGGGTCCCCACTCGAGAAACCAAATACAGAAGTAAGCGTGGGGAAATAAAACCCTTTCCGCTTTAACAATAAACATACAAAAAATAAATACGAAAAAAACTGGAATTTGAGAAAAACAAGAAAAATAAGTTCGGTTCGATTTCCTCTTTTTTTTGCTTTTACTGATTTTGACCTTTTAAAAGTTTCCACTCGTAAAACCAAAGCAAAGTGCAATAAAGCACAGTGAAAGCGTGGTGAAGCACAGAGAGGGATGGTAAAGCATGTCTGTGTGTGTGTGTGTGTGTACAGTGTGTGTGTACAGTGTGTGTGTGTGTGTGTGTGTGTGTGTACAGTGTGTGTGTGTGTGTGTGTGTGTGTACAGTGTGTGTGTGTGTGTACAGTGTGTGTGTGTGTGTGTGTACAGTGTGTGTGTGTGTACAGTGTGTGTGTGTGTGTGTACAGTGCGTGTGTACAGTGTGTGTGTGTGTGTGTGTACAGTGTGTGTGTGTGTGTGTACAGTGTGTGTGTGTGTGTGTGTGTACAGTGTGTGTGTGTGTGTGTACAGTGTGTGTGTACAGTGCGTGTGTACAGTGTGTGTGTGTGTGTGTGTGTGTACAGTGTGTGTGTGTGTGTGTGTGTGTGTACAGTGTGTGTGTGTGTGTGTACAGTGTGTGTGTACAGTGTGTGTGTGTGTGTGTGTGTACAGTGTGTGTGTGTGTGTGTACAGTGTGTGTGTGTGTGTGTGTGTGTACAGTGTGTGTGTGTGTGTGTGTGTACAGTGTGTGTGTGTGTGTGTGTACAGTGTGTGTGTGTGTACAGTGTGTGTGTGTGTGTGTGTGTGTACAGTGTGTGTACAGTGTGTGTGTGTGTGTGTACAGTGTGTGTGTGTGTGTGTACAGTGTGTGTGTGTGTGTGTGTGTACAGTGTGTGTGTGTGTACAGTGTGTGTGTGTACAGTGTGTGTGTGTTTGCTTATAGTGCTCTCTGGGTCAAAGGAATGAGCCTCTGATGAGGACACAGGCCGAGTCCCTGTCATGTTTAAACAGAGATTTCCAGCGTATCAATGCAGCTGTATGTTCTGCAGCTCCTGTATCTTTCAATACTGGGTTTACAATAGGAAGCCTGCAGGGAATGAACCCACGCACACTGGAAATCCAGACGTGTGAGTGTGACAGGGCGTGCCACTCTCACTCTGCCTGAGGGACGGGGAGAAGAGATCCGGGTTAACCGGTTCCCACTCCACACAGGGACCGAGACACTGGGAATTCCCAGGACCTTCGCTTCCAGAAAAAGGGGGCGGGGCCAGCTGATTTGAAAACATTCCGTATCATTCCTTTAAGATAATGCGTCCCGATTGTTGTTTTGTGTGTGTGTATGTTTAAGAAATAAAAAAAAATCCTGCAATGATGTAGAGTAGGGGTGTCGGTGAGAGGGGAAGAATATGAGTGTTGCGCAGGCCTCAGTGCTTCATCTATTAAGGGCTTCGGTGCGCCGCGCAACGCTAATATGCTTCCGTGCCACCAAACAGCGTTGAGGAGTCTTTTCAGAAGCCCCTCCATTGCAAACACTATTAGAGACGATCGCACAGACCTCACGACACGTCACAGTTATTGCTTTCATAGATGTGTTTTATTTGATTGATTGATTTATATTTGACTTTCCCTCCCACCTAACCCAGCTTGCACTTCTGGCCTGGAAATTTTTACTTTGGTCTCTGGTCGATCTTTCTTCCTGTTTCGATTTCAGTTTGGAATTACAGCTTTGTTGTCCCATTTCGTCTGTGTGTGCCTCGGTGTGTGCGTGTGTGAGTGTGCGTGTCTCAGTGTGTGCGTGTGTGTGTCTGTGCGTGTCTGAGTGTGTGCGTGTGTGTGTCTGAGTGTGTGCGTGTGTGTGTCTGAGTATGTGCGTGTGTGTGTGCGTGTCTCAGTGTGTGCGTGTGTGTGTCTGTGCGTGTCTGAGTGTGTGCGTGTGTGTGTCTGAGTGTGTGCGTGTGTGTGTCTGAGTATGTGCGTGTGTGTGTCTCAGTGTGTGCGTGTGTGTGTCTGTGCGTGTCTGAGTGTGTGCGTGTGTGTGTCTGTGCGTGTCTGAGTGTGTGCGTGTGTGTGTCTGTGCGTGTCTGAGTGTGTGCGTGTGTGAGTGCGTGTCTCAGTGTGTGCGCGTGTCTGAGTGTGTGCGTGTGCGTGTGCATATCACTGACACAGACACACATACAATTTCTTGTCATTTGTGTTTTTATTGACTTGTAAAGCGCTTTGAGACACTGTGTATGACAGACGCTATTTAAATAAATAATCCTACTTACTGACACACACGCACACACACACGCTGAGAGACACTGAAACACACACACACACAGACACTGAAACACACACACACACTGAGACACACACACACACACACAGACACTGAAACACACACACACACACTGAGAGACACTGAAACACACACACACACACACACACTGAGAGACACTGAAACACACACACACACACACGCTGAGAGACACTGAAACACACACACACACACACTGAGAGACACTGAAACACACACACACACTGAGACACACACACACACACAGACACAAACACACACACACACACACACTGAGACACACACACACACACAGACACAAACACACACACACGCTGAGAGACACTGAAACACACACGCACACACACACACACACTGAGAGACACTGAAACACACGCACACACACACGCTGAGAGACACTGAAACACACACACACACACACACACACACACTGAGAGACACTGAAACACACACACACAAACACTGAAACACACACACACACACACACACACACACACAGACACTGAAACACACACACACACATACACACACACAGACGCGCACACACACCGCTGTTCCTCTGTGCTTGTGATCGCTCTTGTGTTTGTGTTGTGCGGCTCAGTTAGGAGGCTCGTTTCATTGTCATACAGACCGGATGCAGGTGAGGCGTTTCACTTCTGGGTTGAGCAATTGAATATCACCCTGTAATTATGAAGGATTATTAACACCGCAGAAAGAGCAAAACACCGAGAGAAAGAAAAGTCCCTTTCCAGTTTCATTACACTGAATATATATATATATATATATATAATATTATTTTTAATTCTAATACCACTATTATCTCGTTACCATGAAATAACAGCGATTCTAATGTAATCAAATCTATCACTGTAATTATATATATATATATATATATATATATATTAAGAAATGTAAAATATTTAAAAAGAAAATAAAATCAATGAAAAAAGCTAGATGTTTTTCTATTGCCATTTCTGTTGCTTATTATAAAATGAATTTAGTTTAATTGGAGCTCTTAGATGGAACTGTTGTGAATTCACGAACGGAATTCTTGATGCGTGTTTCGGTTTGTAATGTGCATAATAATTTTTAATAAACTTATTATTATTATTTTTTTTTTTTAAAGTTGTTTCTCGATCATTTCTTACCATGTTGACTAACCATTCCTGCACGGAACCGATGGGCGGGGAAGCATTTTAGCGTTGCGCCGTTCCGCCCATAGGCAAAGCATTGTGCGCTGGATCTTGTGCAACACTGATACGCTTCCCCACAATCACCCTTGAAGAATCCTTTCAGAAGCAATTGATCTGGTCCAGTTAGCAGCAATAACGACCCAAGCGAACCTCAAGCTAATGTATAGCTTGCTGTGATCCTAACTGGCTGCATCCTAGTTCATAGTAGTGTTATTATTATTACACTTACTGTAAACTACACTGTATCTACACTGTGGGGCAGCAGTGTGGAGTAGAGGTCAGGGCTCTGGACTCTTGACCGGAGGGTCGTGGGTTCAATCCCAGGTGGGGGACACTGCTGCTGTACCCTTGAGCAAGGTACTTTACCTAGATTGCTCCAGTAAAAACCCAACTGTATAAATGGGGAATTATATGTAAAAATAATGTGATATCTTGTAACAATTGAAATAAATAATAATAATAATATTTAAATATGAAGCTTGCATTGTAACCCTGTGCTGCCCTGGAACACCTGTGAGAGTCGCCTGGGATAAAGGGGTCTGCCTGATAAATAATAATAACCCAAGAACGACAAACAAAAAGAATCGTACAGAACATAGATAATGAAAAAGGAAATCCTGTTTTTAAATTGGGAAAGCACAGCTCACAGTACTACCCGACTAACGTGGCGAAATAACAGAATTTCGCTGCTTTGTGCTTCTTTTTTTGCGCCTCAGCAGAAAGTCTGTTTCTCGGTTCCTCTGGTTGTGAATGAAAGCAGGGAAGAGTTTAGAAGAGTTTAGAGCAGAAAGGAGGAAGGACGTTTTTAACACAGAGTTAGAAATGCACAGAATCATTGACCTGGTGAAGAAGCTAAAACACCGGGTAGATTTAAAAAAAAAAAGATTGGATTCTGTGCTTTTAAATGAGTCCCCCGACCCCCCAACGCCCCCCCAACAAGGGACGAGACGTGATGTGCCGAATTTATGTTCTGTTGTAGAAAGAAGGATTACATTAGATTTTATACAGAGTGTTACAAGATAGGGTGTGTCTCTGGGCTGGAATGTCACAGAAGTTTGTGATCAGGCCTTTTGTTCATTGCATGTGGTTCCAGCTGTGCTGGAGCCTTGCAGAACCAGTTTGTCCAGGACAGCTCTTTCCTGGGGCCAGTAAATCCTTTAATCTAATGGGGTGTCAACTGTTGTGTAACTTCTCTCTTGTCTCAGACAATCCTACGTCAGAGAAAAGAACATAAGAACATAAGAAAGTTTCCAAACGAGAGGAGGCCCCATTCAGCCCATCTTGCTCGTTTGGTTGTTAGTAGCTTATTCATCCCAGAATCTCATCAAGCAGCTTCTTGAAGGATCCCAGGGTGTCAGCTTCAACAACATTACTGGGGAGTTGGTTTCTGTTCTGAATGCCCCTTTATCTAATCTCCATTTGTGACCCCTGGTCATTGTTTCTTTTTTCAGGTCAAAGAAGTCCCCTGGGTTGACATTGTCTATACCTTTTAGGATTTTGAATGCTTGAATCAGATCACCGCATAGTCTTCTTTGTTCAAGACTGAATAGATTCAATTCTTTTAGCCTGTCTGCATACGACATGCCTTTTAAACCCGGGATAATTCTGGTTGCTCTTCTTTGCACTCTTTCTAGAGCAGCAATATCCTTTTTGTAACGAGGTGACCAGAACTGAACACAATATTCTAGGTGAGGTCTTACTAATGCATTGTTAGGGTCAGGGTGGCTTGATTTGGTAGAGGTGCCGAGCTCTGGAAGTGAAAAGCAGGAGTGAATGGCACATGCCCTCGAGTCATCTGACGCCCTCAGGACACTTTCTAGCAGATATTCCTTTAAGCTGCGTAACAAACAAACAGCCTGCGTGAGGGTTTCACTTCCGCAAGGAATGTTTCTGTTTTTTCTTTTCTGTTTAGTCATGGTTCTGTGGAATGAGACACAGCAGGAGCCAGATTGCAGCGAGGATTAAGAAACACTGAGTCCTGTGAAGCCTGGGCGGTAATGCCTTCAGGGCCTTATAGGTTAAAAGCTTAATCTACAATTTTATTTATTTATTTATTTATTGCCTTTATAGAGCGCTTTTTATACAAAAGTATCGCTCAGCACTGTACAGTACAGAACAGAAAAAAAGAACAAACCGCAAAGCATTTGAATAGCATGTCACGCGTGCAGCTGCCACAGTCAGACCAATTCAATCACAGCATACACATCATAATACAAAAGCAGCCTTTTAAAAGTTGCATGAAAACCCACTGAGATAAGAAAGCCGTTTTATAAAAGTGTGTTTTCAGTCTTGACTGTAACGGTCCCAGCTTCCCTGACAAACGCAGGCAGAGCATTCCAGAATTGAGGAGCTCTGCATGAAATTTGCCCCCCTTCTCCAGTGCTGCTTGTGTTAACCCGAGGAATAACCAGCAGCCTGTGATCTCAGAGCGCGGTCTGGAAGATACGGGGGCAGTAACTCCTGCAAATAACTGGGTGCTAATCCATTCAGGGCCTTGGAAGTCAACAGCAAAATCTTCACAACAATTCTATACTGCACAGGGAGCCAGTGTAAAGGGGCCAGAACAGGGGTAATATGTTCACTTTTCCTGGGTTTAGTCAGAATTCTAGCAGCGGTATTCTGAATCCACATAATAATACAAAAGCAGCCATTTAAAAGTTACATTAAAACCCACGAAGATAAGAAAGCTGTTTTATAAAAGTGTGTTTTCAGTCTTGACTTGAAAACTGTAACGGTCCCAGCTTCCCTGACAACTAAATAGTTTGTAAGCGAGTTTGGGTCAGATTTCTGGTATAAGGAACGGTCCTGCTCCAGTTCTGGAACATGACAGCAGGGGTCGGATTTTCAAAGCGTTCCCTCCAGTCTTTAATTCGCTCCGTTTTTATTTATTTACTGAACCAGGTCAAAACGCCTGTCCATTTTACAACGCTGGACTCTAACAGCACAGCAATCTCAGAAACGATTTCGTTTCTCGCTCTGGGTCGTTTACATGGTTTTATTGTACCTCCTGTAAAATAAAAAGAAATAACTAAAACGCAGGAGTTATTTAAAGACTGGAGGACGTGTTTTGACAGCGTTGTTAGTGTGAGGGGGTGCTGTCAAGCGCCGGGAGATCAAATGCTGAGTCAGTCTTAATGAATCTGGTAAAATCACCCTCCCTGTACTGTGACTGTGTGATCCTGCACAGTGAACACATCCTGTGGATAATTACACACTGATGTAACTCTGTGCTTCCTGCAACGTCACAACTGTATTCAAGGGACAGCAGAAACGTGACTTTACAATATTACATAGAAGACTATGATAGGAGTCTGAAGAGGATTGGTGAGAATGAAACTGAGACACACAGGCAGACAGGGAGACAGACAGACAGACAGACAGACAGGGAGACAGACAGACAGGGAGACAGACAGACAGACAGACAGACAGACAGGGAGACAGACAGACAGGGAGACAGACAGACAGACAGGGAGACAGGGAGAAAGGGAGACAGACAGACAGACAGACAGGGAGACAAGGAGACAGACAGGGAGACAGGGAGACAGGGAGACAGACAGACAGGGAGGGAGACAGACAGACACAGACAGACAGACAGACAGACAGACAGACAGACAGACAGACAGACAGACAGACAGGGAAAATCCATGCCCAAGATGGATACCCAATTGAATTTTATAAGCATTTTTGGTCTCTTATCTCCCCTGTTTTGTTTTGTTAATGGTTAATCATTTATATATTTCTAGGTCACTGTCACAGCCTGTGAATACAGCACTAATCTCTCTCTCTCTCTCTCGTTAAAAAAGGATAAAGATCCGACACTCTGTGCTAATTACCCTCCAACATCGTTAATAAACACAGACACTGCTGGAACATTTTATTTAGATATAAATGAATTTTTGGTCTTCGAATACAACTCTCAGAACGGGTTAAAGATTAGGTCAGATTCTGGTTAAATTCCTAGTTGGACAGTAAGGTGATAAAGATCTTTCTGGTCACTTTTGTCCTTGCTAGGATAAGGCTCCAGGACATTCTGAAATGGGTGTTGGCCTCTCCTTTGATGTCCAGTTCTAACATGAAAGGCATTTGCCCTTTAGGGAGGATCGTTGTTTTTGTGTTAGAGGTACCAACACATTGTTTAACATATTTACAGACTAGATATAAAACAGGTTTTCTGAGGAGGGGTATGAAAACGAGCTGCTTCAAAGAGAAACTGGATTGAACCAGATCCTTGGAAGCTAGGGTCAGGACAATGGACAATTCACCAAGTGATAGAGATTTGTGTATTTATCTGATCTCAGGGAAAGACTGCGTTTAAACTGAGAATACTGAAATGTGTTTTGTATCGCTCTGATCCGTGCTTGGAGAGAGGATACCTGCAAACTGTTGTCACCGTGTAACCTTTAAGATGTCTGGTTGTAACTTTGCAACTCAGAACTTTTATCTTCAATAAAACTGTACTTATCTGGACTGGAAAACAAGAAGCCTGCAACTTCTCTTTCGCTGCTTCTTTTACTGCGTTATTCACAACAGACACAAAACATCATTAGTAAACCCATTGCATTGAGATTGGAAAGCGTTCTGCCAGGTCTCATTCGTTCAGACCAAACAGGGTTCATAAAAAACAGGCAGTCCTCAGATAATGTCAGGGGGCTTTTTAACATCTTACACTGACTGTGGTCGTCTCCCTGGAGACAGGCAGACATGCAGACAGGCAGAGAGACAGACAGAGAGACAGGCAGGCAGAGAGACAGGCAGGCAGAGAGACAGACAGAGAGACAGGCAGACAGACAGAGAGACAGGCAGACAGACAGAGAGAGACAAACAGAGCGACAGACAGACAGAGAGACAGAGAGAGAGACAGACAGAGAGACAGGCAGCGAGACAGACAGAGAGACAGGCAGACATGCAGACAGGCAGAGAGACAGACAGACAGAGAGACAGGCAGGCAGAGAGACAGGCAGACAGACAGAGAGAGAGACAGACAGAGAGACAGGCAGCGAGACAGACAGACAGCGAGACAGAGAGACAGACAGAGAGAGACAGGCAGAGCGACAGACAGAGAGACAGACAGACAGACAGAGAGACAGGCAGACAGACAGAGAGAGACAAACAGATCGACAGACAGACAGACAGACAGAGAGAGACAGACAGACAGGGAGACAGACAGACAGACAGGGAGACAGACAGACAGACAGACAGACAGGCAGACAGGGAAAATCCATGCCCAAGATGGATACCCAATTGAATTTTCTAAGCATTTTTGGTCTCTTATCTCCCCTGTTTTGTTTTGTTAATGGTTAATCATTTATATATTTCTAGGTCACTGTCACAGCCTGTGAATACAGCACTAATCGCTCTCTCTCTCTCTCGTTAAAAAAGGATAAAGATCCGACACTCTGTGCTAATTACCCTCCAACATCGGTAATAAACACAGACACTGCTGGAACATTTTATTTAGATATAAATGAATTTTTGGTCTTCGAATACAACTCTCAGAACGGGTTAAAGATTAGGTCAGATTCTGGTTAAATTCCTAGTTGGACAGTAAGGTGATAAAGATCTTTCTGGTCACTTTTGTCCTTGCTAGGATAAGGCTCCAGGACATTCTGAAATGGGTGTTGGCCTCTCCTTTGATGTCCAGTTCTAACATGAAAGGCATTTGCCCTTTAGGGAGGATCGTTGTTTTTGTGTTAGAGGTACCAACACATTGTTAAACATATTTACAGACTAGATATAAAACAGGTTTTCTGAGGAGGGGTATGAAAACGAGCTGCTTCAAAGAGAAACTGGATTGAACCAGATCCTTGGAAGCTAGGGTTAGGACAATGGACAATTCACCAAGTTGATAAGAGATTTGTGTATTTATCTGATCTCAGGGAAAGACTGCGTTTAAACTGAGAATACTGAAATGTGTTTTGTATCGCTCCGATCCGTGCTTGGAGAGAGGATACCTGCAAACTGTTGTCACCGTGTAACCTTTAAGATGCCTGGTTGTAACTTTGCAACTCAGAACTTCTATCTTCAATAAAACTGTACTTATCTGGACTGGAAAACAAGAAGCCTGTGACTTCTCTTTCGCTTCTTCTTTTACTGCGTTTTTCACAACAGACACAAAACATCATTAGTAAACCCATTGCATTGAGATTGGAAAGCGTTCTGCCAGGTCTCATTCGTTCAGACCAAACAGGGTTCATAAAAAACAGGCAGTCCTCAGATAATGTCAGGGGGCTTTTTAACATCTTACACTGACTGTGGTCATCTCCCTGGAGACAGGCAGACATGCAGACAGGCAGAGAGACAGACAGAGAGACAGAGAGACAGACAGAGAGACAGGCAGGCAGAGAGACAGGCAGGCAGAGAGACAGACAGAGAGACAGGCAGGCAGAGAGACAGACAGAGAGACAGAGAGAGAGACAGACAGAGAGGGAGGCAGACAGAGAGACAGGCAGAGAGAGAGGCAGACAGACAGAGAGAGAGACAGACAGAGAGACAGGCAGGCAGAGAGACAGGCAGGCAGAGAGACAGACAGAGAGACAGGCAGACAGAGAGACAGGCAGAGAGACAGACAGAGAGACAGGCAGGCAGAGAGACAGACAGAGAGACAGGCAGACAGACAGAGAGAGAGACAGACAGAGAGATAGGCAGGCAGAGAGACAGGCAGGCAGAAAGACAGACAGACAGGCAGAGAGACAGGCAAAGCAAAAGACAGAGACAGGCAGACAGACAGAAAGACAGGCAGACAGACAGACAGACAGGAAGGCAGAAAGACAGGCAAAGCGACAGACAGAGAGACAAGCAGACAGACAGAGAGAGTGACAGACAGACAGACAGACAGACAGACAGACAGGCAAAGCAACAGACAGAGAGACAGGCAGACAGACAGGCAGACAGACAGAGAGACAGGCAGACAGACAGGCAGACAGGCAGACAGACAGACAGAGAGACAGACAGACAGAATTTGTATCCCAACAACACAAGGCAGCTGGAAATGTGGCTTGCTTACTCAGCAAATCCATGTGTTCTTCCACACGATCACAATGTGTTAAAATGCTTTCCACAATATAACCCCGACCCTCTTCTGAGACAGCTGTGTACTTACATATATCAAGCAAAAACATTGACACATTCAGTGCATTGCAAACGATGCAGAATATCATTGCAATCATGTCAAAATCTACCGGAAGTCATAATAGTACAGAAGTATTTCATGCTAGATTACGAAATGTCACTTTTTGTGTCAGTTTTTCTGTTAAGTATCTGGAAAACTCCAGAGCGGTGTGCGATTCAATATGTTGGCGTCACATTATTCAGTGGGTTTCATTCCACTCTATGAAGCAGGATGTGTTCATGGTTCAGGGTGATGCAATGGCTGCATGTATATAATTCAGTGTAGATCGCAATGCATTGGCAGGCATTGTTATTCAGGTAAGGAAGTGATGCCAGTTCAATCTGTCACTGGGCTTCACAATTGCGTCACACAGGATGCATTATTGCAAAACGCAACAACGCTATAATTTCCTGGCTAATAATGTACATTAACCATTTTCATAATTGCCAAACTTTTGAGTATGATTTTTGAAAATGACTAAGTGGCCGCGGTTTACACTTCGGTCAAAAAAAGAAAAGGGAACTCTGCGAGAAATTCCTGCCACAGCATCGAGGGATTTGTTTGCAATTACAATGACACTCATACAAGAGTCCCCTCGTAAAAACACAGCACAGTGTGATACAGCACAGTGACAGCATGGGAAAGCACAGAGAGGTCTGGTAAAGCATAGGGAAGCATTGTAAAGCACAGAGAGGTCTGGGAAAGCATAGGGAAGCATTGTAAAGCACAGAGAGGTCTGGTAAAGCATAGGGATGCATTGTAAAGCACAGAGAGGTCTGGTAAAGCATAGGGAAGCATTGTAAAGCACAGAGAGGTCTGGTAAAGCACAGGGAAGCATTGCAAAGCACAGAGAGGTCTGGGAAAGCATAGGGAAGCATTGTAAAGCACAGAGAGGTCTGGGAAAGCATAGGGAAGCATTGTAAAGCACAGAGAGGTCTGGTAAAGCACAGGGAAGCATTGTAAAGCACAGAGAGGTCTGGGAAAGCATAGGGAAGCATTGTAAAGCACAGAGAGGTCTGGGAAAGCATAGGGAAGCATTGTAAAGCACAGAGAGGTCTGGGAAAGCATAGGGAAGCATTGTAAAGCACAGAGAGGTCTGGTAAAGCATAGGGAAGCATTGTAAAGCACAGAGAGGTCTGGTAAAGCACAGGGAAGCATTGCAAAGCACAGAGAGGTCTGGGAAAGCACAGGGAAACATTGTAAAGCACAGAGAGGTCTGGGAAAGCATAGGGAAGCATTGTAAAGCACAGAGAGGTCTGGTAAAGCATAGGGAAGCATTGTAAAGCACAGAGAGGTCTGGTAAAGCATAGGGAAGCATTGTAAAGCACAGAGAGGTCTGGTAAAGCATAGGGAGGCATTGTAAAGCACAGAGAGGTCTGGTAAAGCATAGGGAAGCATTGTAAAGCACAGAGAGGTGTGGTAAAGCACAGGGAAGCATTGCAAAGCACAGAGAGGTCTGGGAAAGCACAGGGAAACATTGTAAAGCACAGAGAGGTCTGGGAAAGCATAGGGAAGCATTGTAAAGCACAGAGAGGTCTGGTAAAGCATAGGGAAGCATTGTAAAGCACAGAGAGGTCTGGTAAAGCATAGGGAAGCATTGTAAAGCACAGAGAGGTCTGGTAAAGCATAGGGAAGCATTGTAAAGCACAGAGAGGTCTGGTAAAGCATAGGGAAGCATTGTAAAGCACAGAGAGGTCTGGTAAAGCATAGGGAAGCATTGTAAAGCACAGAGAGGTGTGGTAAAGCATATGGAAGCATTGTAAAGCACAGAGAGGTCTGGTAAAGCATAGGGAAGCATTGTAAAGCACAGAGAGGTGTGGTAAAGCATAGGGAAGCATTGTAAAGCACAGAGAGGTGTGGTATACAGCACTGTACAGGACAGAACAGAAAAAAAAGAACAAACCACAATGCATTTGAATAGCATGTCACGCATGCAGCTGCCACAGTCAGACCAATTCAATCACAGCATACACATCATAATACAAAAGCAGCCTTTTAAAAGTTGCATGAAAACCCACTGAGATAAGAAAGCCGTTTTATAAAAGTGTGTTTTCAGTCTTGACTGTAACGGTCCCAGCTTCCCTGACAAACGCAGGCAGAGCATTCCAGAATTGAGGAGCTCTGCATGAAATTTGCCCCCCTTCTCCAGTGCTGCTTGTGTTAACCCGAGGAATAACCAGCAGCCTGTGATCTCAGAGCGCGGTCTGGAAGATACGGGGGCAGTAACTCCTGCAAATAACTGGGTGCTAATCCATTCAGGGCCTTGGAAGTCAACAGCAAAATCTTCACATCAATTCTATACTGCACAGAGAGCCAGTGTAAAGAGGCCAGAACAGGGGTAATATGTTCACTTTTCCTGGGTTTAGTCAGAATTCTAGCAGCGGTATTCTGAACAAACTGCAAGCGGGATACCACACGTTTTGAGACACCAGAAAAAAAAGTGCATTACAATAATCAATGCTTGATGAAACAAAGGCATGCCTAAGTCTCTTGGCATCAGATATGGAAATAATTGGTCTAAGTTTGGCTATATTTCTCAAATGGTAAAATGAGACTTTAGTGACTTCCCTAATATGAGTCTCAGATGAGAGATCAGGATCAAAGATGACCCCCAGACTCTTCGTTTCTAGTTTGAGTTTTGATGAGAGACTGTAAGAGTCGAGCTCATGTAATCCCACATTTTCTCTTAGTTGGTTCTGTGAGTCCGCTAGCATAACCTCTGCTTGATCTGAATTCAACAGGAGACCCTTCCATGCAATGGAATGAACATGCAGTTAGATTCCTGCCATCTCCATTCTAGTTTACAACCCTCATACTTCATCTTACTCTCTGAGTTTTGATTGGCCCTACAGAATCTAAGGCACAGAGAAGCATTGTAAAGCACAGAGAGGTCTGGGAAAGCATAGGGAAGCATTGTAAAGCACAGAGAGGTCTGGGAAAGCATAGGGAAGCATTGTAAAGCACAGAGAGGTCTGGGAAAGCATAGGGAAGCATTGTAAAGCACAAAGAGGTCTGGGAAAGCATAGGGAAGCATTGTAAAGCACAGAGAGGTCTGGTAAAGCATAGGGAAGCATTGTAAAACACAGAGAGGTCTGGGAAAGCATAGGGAAGCATTGTAAAGCACAAAGAGGTCTGGGAAAGCATAGGGAAGCATTGTAAAGCACAGAGAGGTCTGGGAAAGCATAGGGAAGCATTGTAAAGCACAGAGAGGTCTGGTAAAGCATAGGGAAGCATTGTAAAGCACAGAGAGGTCTGGGAAAGCATAGGGAAGCATTGTAAAGCACACAGAGGTCTGGTAAAGCATAGGGAAGCATTGTAAAGAACAGAGAGGTCTGGTAAAGCATAGGGAAGCATTGTAAAGCACAGAGAGGTGTGGTAAAGCATAGGCAAGCATTGTAAAGCACAGAGAGGTCTGGTAAAGCATAGGGAAGCATTATTATTATTATTTATTTCTTAGCTGACGCCCTTATCCAGGGCGACTTACAATTGTTACAAGATATCACATTATTTTTACATACAATTCCCCATTTATACAGTTGGGTTTTTACTGGAGCAATCTAGGTAAAGTACCTTGCTCAAGGGTACAGCAGCAGTGTCCCCCCACCTGGGATTGAACCCACGACCCTCCGGTCAAGAGTCCAGAGCCCTAACCACTACTCCACACAGCATTGTAAAGCACAGAAGTAAGACAGCTTTTAAAACACACAAGGGTGCATTTATAGTCTAGCCAGAGGAAAAGCACGAGGGAAAATGCAGAAATGAGCACTCAGATGTCCTGTGGTAAACTTTGACAAGGGGACGGACGGTCGGATATTTAAATAACTTCCAGTCACACGTTCTAGAGCTTCTGTTTTCGGTGTTCCCGCCGACTGTTCTCCTCTCCTTTAAGAATTCAATGGATCCGTGTTCAGCCTCTCGTGTATCTCAATCACAGCTGAGAAACGCGCTCATAGTAACATGGATCGCAAGGCTTACTTTGTCATTTCAAAGCAGAAGCGACTCGTCTTTATTAATGTGATTACAGTCAGGCAGAGTGATTATAATGAAGTGCGCCCAGCATAAAATCCTTTAGTTTTCATTGTAGCTTTGATTGGTCGCTGATCAGCATGTTGCGATCTCATACACGATCTGATATAGATAAATGAAAAGGTTTTGTGTGTGTGTGTGCGTGCGTGTGTGTGCGTGTGTGTGTGCGTGTGTGTGTGTCTCTGTGTGTGTGTGTGTGTGTGTGTGCGTGTGTGTGTGTGTGTCTCTGTGTGTGTGTGTGTGTGTGTGTGTGTGTGTGTGTGTGTGTGTGTGTGTGTGTCTCTGTGTGTGTGTGTGTGTGTGTGTGCGTGTGTGTGTGTGTGTGTCTCTGTGTGTGTGTGTGTGTGTGTGCGTGTGTGTGTGTGTGTCTCTGTGTGTGTGTGTGTGTGTGTGTGTGTGCGTGTCTGTGTGTGTGTGTGTGTGTCCAGTCGTTTGTCGACTTGAGGGATTATTATAATAATCAATAAACGCCAATATTACACAAGCAGATGTTATGTTGTGTGTAAATGTTGCAATAATTAATGATTGGAATTTTGTAACGCACTCAGCACCGTCACGCCCTCCCCCCCCCCCCCCCCCCGCGGAATTTCCGGCCGCTCTGAATATATAGCGTGGTTCCAGACAGAGGAACACAAAGCGAATCCACAGAGCGATAGCACCGGAACAAACAGAGCACAATACCGCCAGCAAAGCAAAGCGAAGCGACGCAGCTGCACTGCAATATACTTCATAACGACACACAGCGCCACATCAGGTACAGGAACTCCTTATGCAATTGCTATGGTGCTGTTATTAACATGAATATGACGGCAGCTATTATTATACTTAGCAGCACTATTGAGATTTTACTATCATTATTATTATTATTATTATTATTATTATTATTATTATTATTATAGCAGTGGTATATTCTATGGGAAAGTGTTAAGAAAATCATCCAATCAATGCCCTCTCATTCATTTAAACATTCTCATCGCTCCTGTGATTATATATATATATATATATATATATATATATATATATATATACATAGTACGAACTCACATAGAAGTTTGTAGGTTTTAATTAAACATTCACCCTTTTGTTTCCTGTGCAGCTTGAAAATGAGCTACAACACACGCGTATCTTCTGAAATGGCAAACGAAATCGCCAGGTAAGACAGACAGACGCACTGCATTTTTTTTTTCCCTTTCTTCTGTGTAAAATAATAAATCGTGGCACGTTGCATACCTGCCCCGGCATTGCGG
The DNA here is from genome assembly GCF_902713425.1 of Acipenser ruthenus. NCBI lineage: Eukaryota > Metazoa > Chordata > Actinopteri > Acipenseriformes > Acipenseridae > Acipenser > Acipenser ruthenus. Next base: position 60,429 of record NW_026708266.1, read on the forward strand.
TGCTGCGCTCAGCGGTGTTCTCACGTGCTCTGTCTCTCTGTTCTGCAGCGAGATCTTTGACTTTGAAGCACAACACTGCCCCCTGGTGGAGAAGGTAAGCACTTCTACATAAATACAAATCTGGTTCTCATTCGGCTGTGTTTTGTGAATGCTTCATTAATTAATTATGTATTATTCATAATAATAAGGATATATGCTGAAAACAATATACTTGCCATGCTATTTATTTGTAAGTTACCAAACGAATATAATATATATATATATATCTATATATATATATATATCTATATATATATATATATATATATATATATCTCTATCCCATAAACACTAGAGATAATAGCAATGTTAAAGTTACAGTAAATCACATGCAATGTCATTAAATGATATTAAACGCAATTCTGCTTTTTAATTTAACAGTAAAGATAATAGTAATAATTCTAATTGAATTAAACTCACTTTTTCTTCTTGTTGCAGAGAATGCAAGATGAGCGTCCGCAGAAGGTGGGCTGGGTGGGAGACAACGGTCTCGAGTTGCGGGTGTCCGGCTATGTGCGCTCCATGAGACAGGCAGTGACGCTGGTCCTGGCCGTGGAGAAGATGAAGAGACCGCACAGGAAAGCGATCGGGTCCGAGCTTTCCGACGTAGACCTGCTGAACATCTTGATGGAGCACGTGAATGAAGGTAGCACCACTTTCAAATATATATATATATATATATATATTTTTTTTAATGAAATAACATAAACTATTATGGCTGCAGTATTCTAAGCAATGACGTCACTGCATGGCTGTGATGTCATTTCGTTCCACGTTTACGATCCGCTCGCTGAATTCTCGCAACGTTCTCTTGCCCCGCCCCCTCAGAGCACGTGATGCTGGAGGTGAATCCCGACTTGGAGAGCTTTGAGACCGAGCTGAGACGGCGCCGCTCCGACGAGCCCCACTCGATAAGCGACTCGGAGAAGAAGGGCTGGGTGATGAACGAGCTGGATGGGCGCCCCATGGAGCTGACAGCCAGCATGCTGCAGGGCCCCAACATCTCACAGCAAGGTAAGGAGGGGCTACAAATACATATATAACTACACCTATAGGGCAGCAGTTAGGGGTTAGGGCTTTGGACTCTTGACCGGAGGGTCGTGGGTTCAATCCCAGGTGGGGGGCACTTCTGCTGTACCCTTGAGCAAGGTACTTTACCTAGATTGCTCCAGTAAAAACCCAACTGTAAAAATTGGGAATTGTATGTAAAAAATAATGTGATGTCTTGTAACAGTTGTAAGTCGCCCTGGATAAGGGCGTCTGCTAAGAAATAAATAATAATATATCAAAAAACTACCTTTAAGTGACAGTAAAGGTGCACGCGATACAACACGAAGTACCGCCGTATCGATATCCGGGTCGTATTGATGTTGTGTTTTATACAGCGTTACTATTCCCTGTAAAGTCTGAATTGTTTTTATTTGTTATATTCTCGTGTGCATTTAGATTTGATCTCAACAGCTGCTGCTGCTGCTGCTGCTGCAGAGTCAGTTACAATAGGACTCGCTCTCATCACTGCAATTTTCCCTCCTCTCTCCCGCAGTGACTCTGAGCCTCTCCACCTACATACCGCAGACCCAGCCCGGATTGGGGCAACCCGTGGTTCTGGGCATCGGGGGCAATAATTACTTCCTGTCCTGCAACAGCCCACACAACTCACCCGTCCTGGAGCTTGAGGTGAGAGAGAGAGAGAGAGAGAGAGAGGCACACACGCACACACTCGCATACTCTTACACGCGCAGACGCACGCACACTGAGACGCACACACTGACGCACACCGACACACTCTTACAGACACACACTGAGACACACGCACACACAAGAAGAGACACACTCGCATTTTGGTTTTGTTATTCGTTATGCATTTATACAAGCACAGATCCCTAACCATTTTATAATGTATTTATTTTGTATTTATTATAGAAGGTGCAGAATCGGGATGATTTGAAGACGATCAGCCTGAGCAGCGACGCGACCCGGTTCCTGTTTTACAAGCGAGACAGTGGCAGCACCTCCACTTTCGAGTCGGCTCGGTTCCCCGGCTGGTTTATCAGCACCGCCAGGAACGTGGACCGCGTGAGAGTGGCCATGTGTAACGGGAGAGTGTCCGCAGGGCGCGTCACCGACTTCCAGGTGTCGCGCATTTGACGGGAGGGGCGCGACACGGAGCGACCCACACACCAAACCAAGCGTTATTTGGTTTAAATCTATATATAATGTATGTACCAAGTACATCTCTTTATAAAAGAAAACGGTAAACACTTTGGTGTTCGGTTACCAATTTCAGGTAGAAGGGGCATACTTGTCCTACAAAAACAAAACTATTATTATTATTATTATTATTATTTGTTTGTTTAAAGGAGGCGTTGCACGGGTTCAGGGGTTTCAAATTTAGTGACACGGGTAGGGAACTGGTCGGTCATCCGAATTGACGGTTCCCTCCTCTTGAAGAGACCGTTTGAACAGCCGTTCAGTGCCTCCTGCAGCTTTAATGAGATGACGCATTTGGGCAATTAACCCTTTCCGGCATGACATATTAAAAATAGAAGAGCGGAGGGGATAAAGTCGAGTTTTTATCAGTTTTTATAGGTAACCCTTAATAATCAGCAAGGTCATTTGTTCAATTAAGTATTTCAGAGATCATTTCGGAACAAAAATCCGAACGCCAGCTGGTTTGAACCAGAGCCTCGCTTAATGGGATCAACGACTTCCATCCTTGAGAAACGTGCGATTTAAGGGTTACCTGTCAAACCAGCTGGACTGTGGCTCTCCGGGAGCGGGGGCTGGACACCCCTGTGCCCGCCGTGCCGGAAAGGGTTTTAATAGCTGATTTCTACAACCGTTTAAAATCCTATTTTTTAAAAAAAAAAAAAAAGTGCAAGCGACGTCTTGTCAAGACACGTTCTTCGCTTTTTTTAAAATTTGATTTTACGGGATGTACCAAGTTGGGAAGAAAGGAGGAGGGGGGCGGGGTCCAGTTATTAATGTAATGAATTCATATTGAATGTGACCCTGAGTATATCTTAAATAACTGTCTGGAAGCATTTCCACAGAGGCTGTTGTTGTATATGATAGTTTAGGCTATTTATTTATTTATTTATTGATGTATTTATTTATTTATTTATTGATGGTTTGGGTTTTTTTTTTTTAAGCGAGTAATGTTTCTTCAGGGCTCTTGATATTTTTCTATCTATTTATTTATATTTTGTTATCTAGTTTTTAGGTGACTGACGCTCAGTATAAAATTCTGAATTTACTGCAGGTCCACACTGGGTTTGTTTTGTTCTGTTTTTTACTGCTGAAAATTGTGGGTGGTTTTATTTATTTATTTTAAAAGACCGTCTCTGGAATTTAACCTTGAAAGTTAGGATTTTGTTTTGTATTCATAATTGATATAAGTGTGTAATTTCCTGCCATTTTATTTAAATATATGTTGTTAACTTAATTATTATTTATTTGATTGTATTGTCCTGTCGCCTGTGAATCCAAATAAATGATTGTTTTTAAAATACATGGCTCTTTAAGACCGCTGATTATTATTAGTTTATTTAGCAGACGCCTGCTTTATCCAAGGAGACTTACAGAGACTAGGGTGTGTGAACTATGCATCAGCTGCAGAGTCACTTACAACTACGTCTCACCCGAAAGACGGAGCACAAGGAGGTTAAGTGACTTGCTCAGGGTCACACAATGAGTTAGTGGCTGAGGTGGGATTTGAACCGGGGACCTCCTGGTTACAAGCCCTTTTCTTTAACCACTGCACCACACAGCCCCCTGAGTAGCAGCACCTTGAAATCCCACCAATGCGATGCAACAGCAGCACATGGGGGTCCATCATCATAATGCACGATGATACTGTAGCGATCCGTGTATCATGTTTGCGTCTTGTATTCCCTCTTGTTTCTCTGTCTGTGTGCTGTTAATGCCGCTGTATCGTGTTCCTCTCCCCCTGTCTGTATTCCCTGTAGCTGCGGGTTCGCTCTGTCCCTGTGGCTGTGCGAGCTATCCTGCACGCATGGTGCGCCCTGGCCCCTGTCATTGGCTGTTGGTTGTGTGTGCCCATTGGTCCTGGTGTGCGCCTGGGGACCAATGGGATAGCTGTTCGGTCCGGCACCCGATTAGCATAAAGGGGCGGGGTTATGTTATAAAAGGGGGCGTTGCACGCTCATTGTGGGCGTTCTAGGGCAAGCAGCGGGATCTGTAGGGTGTGGTGACGTAACATGAAAAATAAAGCTTTGACCCTGAAAGTAGCGTCTTGTCTTCTTCTCTTCTGCCTATTGCGTGAAACGCTACAATAATACTACTACTACATGAAGATAATAATAATAATAATAATACATGTAATAATACATCATCATGATGATGACGATATCAGTGCAGCAGTGTGGAGTAGTGGTTAGGGCTCTGGACTCTTGACCGGAGGGTCGTGGGTTCAATCCCAGGTGGGGGACACTGCTGCTGTACCCTTGAGCAAGGTACTTGATCTAGATTGCTCCAGTAAAAACCCAACTGTATAAATGGGTAACTGTATGTAAAAATAATGTGATATCTTGTAACAATTGTAAATCGTCCTTGATAAAGGTGTCTGCTAAAAATAATAATATATTTAGTACGATTAATCACTTTGTATGAATTGAAAGGGAGTGTAGCCTCCTCTCTCTGTGTGTTAAATATCCCTTATTAAATAATTTTGGCACCGACAGTTTCAGAGATAGAGACAGTATTCTGAAACGCTGAACGGAGATCGCTTTCCAGAGCAGGACGGGTTTGCGTAGCGCGGTGCAGGGAGTACGTCATTACGCTGGGACTTGCGTAAAGCACGTTGAACTCTTGAAGGAGCTGCTGGAGTCTCCTGCGGTTTCTCAGGCTGCTGAAAAAAAAAAAAAAACAGCGATTCATTTTGTTTAGGAATACAAATGAAAAACAAAAGCAATTGACTCGTATTTGCAATGGTGTGTTTAACATGTATTCACAATGCGATGTGAGTTCAAAAAAACAGAGTGTTTATACAAATTAAATATATTGTGTGCATATAGATTGACAGCAATCAATCACCAAAAACCACGCCTACAACCATTTTAACTGTTGAAGGCACGTCATCTATTTAAAAAAAAAAAACCGCGACTCTCAAAAAATTACATCAACTCTCAAGCCCAATTCCGCTTGTTATAAGCGGACTTGGCAACTGCGGAGGCGTCCCGATAAAGCAGCGCCGACTGGTGATGCCCAATCACCGCACAGCAGAACACACAGCAGCCAATAAACACCAGGGGGCGGGCTAATCTGGAACAGGGCGCACTTACATATATCAAGCAAAAAGATTGACACATTCAGTGCATTGTAACGATGCAGAATATCATTGCAATCATGTCAAAATCTACCGGAAGTCATAATAGTACAGAAGTATTTCATGCTAGATTACGAAATGTCACTTTTTTGTCAGTTTTTCTGTTAAGTATCTGGAAAACTCCAGAGCGGTGTGCGATTCAATATGTTAGCATCGCATTATTCAGCGGGTTTCATTCTACTCTATGAAGCAGGATGTGTTCATGGTTCAGGGTGATGCAATGGCTGCATGTATGTAATTTAGTGTAGATCGCAATGCATTGGCAGGCATTGATATTCAGGTAAGGAAGTGATGCCAGTTCAATCTGTCACTGGGCTTCACAATTGCGTCACACAGGATGCATTATTGCAAAACGCAACAACGCTATAATTTCCTGGCTAATAATGTACATTAACCATTTTCATAATTGCCAAACTTTTGAGTATGATTTTTGAAAATGACTAAGTGGCCGCGGTTTACACTTCGGTGAAAAAAACAAAAGGAAACTCTGCGAGAAATTCCTGCCACAGCATCGAGGGATTTGTTTGCAATTACAATGACACTCATACAAGAGCCCCCTCGTAAAAACACAGCACAGTGTGATACAGCACAGTGACAGCATGGGAAAGCACAGGCAAGCATTGCAAAGCACAGAGAGGTCTGGGAAAGCATAGGGAAGCATTGTAAAGCACAGAGATGTCTGGTAAAGCATAGGGAAGCATTGCAAAGCACAGAGAGGTCTGGTAAAGCATAGGGAAGCATTGCAAAGCACAGAGAGGTCTGGTAAAGCATAGGGAAGCATTGTAAAGCACAGAGAGGTGTGGTAAAGCTTAGGGAAGCATTGTAAAGCACAGAGAGGTGTGGTAAAGCATAGGGAAGCATTGTAAAGCACAGAGAGGTGTGGTAAAGCATAGGGAAGCATTGTAAAGCACAGAGGGGTCTGGTAAAGCATAGGGAAGCATTGTAAAGCACAGAGAGGTCTGGTAAAGCATAGGGAAGCATTGTAAAGCACAGAGAGGTCTGGTAAAGCATATGGAAGCATTGTAAAGCACAGAGAGGTGTGGTATACAGCACTGTACAGGACAGAACAGAAAAAAAAGAACAAACCACAATGCATTTGAATAGCAAGTCACGCATGCAGCTGCCACAGTCAGACCAATTCAATCACAGCATACACATCATAATACAAAAGCAGCCTTTTAAAAGTTACACGAAAACCCACTGAGATAAGAAAGCCGTTTCATAAAAGTGTGTTTTCAGTCTTGACTGTAACGGTCCCAGCTTCCCTGACAAACGCAGGCAGAGCATTCCAGAATTGAGGAGCTCTGCATGAAATTTGCCCCCCTTCTCCAGTGCTGCTTGTGTTAACCCGAGGAATAACCAGCAGCCTGTGATCTCAGAGCGCGGTCTGGAAGATACGGGGGCAGTAACTCCTGCAAATAACTGGGTGCTAATCCATTCAGGGCCTTGGAAGTCAACAGCAAAATCTTCACATCAATTCTATACTGCACAGAGAGCCAGTGTAAAGAGGCCAGAACAGGGGTAATATGTTCACTTTTCCTGGGTTTAGTCAGAATTCTAGCAGCGGTATTCTGAACAAACTGCAAGCGGGATAACGCACGTTTTGAGACACCAGAAAAAAAAGTGCATTACAATAATCAATGCTTGATGAAACAAAGGCATGCCTAAGTCTCTTGGCATCAGATA
>NW_026708266.1:72500-82567 GCF_902713425.1 Acipenser ruthenus
CACTGACGCACACCGACACACTCTTACAGACACACACTGAGACACACGCACACACAAGAAGAGACACACTCGCATTTTGGTTTTGTTATTCGTTATGCATTTATACAAGCACAGATCCCTAACCATTTTATAATGTATTTATTTTGTATTTATTATAGAAGGTGCAGAATCGGGATGATTTGAAGTCGATCAGCCTGAGCAGCGACGCGACCCGGTTCCTGTTTTACAAGCGAGACAGTGGCAGCACCTCCACTTTCGAGTCGGCTCGGTTCCCCGGCTGGTTTATCAGCACCGCCAGGAACGTGGACCGCGTGAGAGTGGCCATGTGTAACGGGAGAGTGTCCGCAGGGCGCGTCACCGACTTCCAGGTGTCGCGCATTTGACGGGAGGGGCGCGACACGGAGCGACCCACACACCAAACCAAGCGTTATTTGGTTTAAATCTATATATAATGTATGTACCAAGTACATCTCTTTATAAAAGAAAACGGTAAACACGTTGGTGTTCGGTTACCAATTTCAGATAGAAGGGGCATACTTGTCCTACAAAAACAAAACAATTATTATTATTATTATTATTATTATTATTATTATTATTATTTGTTTGTTTAAAGGAGGCGTTGCACGGGTTCAGGGGTTTCAAATTTAGTGACACGGGTGGGGAACTGGTCGGTCATCCGAATTGACGGTTCCCTCCTCTTGAAGAGACCGTTTGAACAGCCGTTCAGTGCCTCCTGCAGCTTTAATGAGATGACGCATTTGGGCAATTAACCCTTTCCGGCATGACATATTAAAAATAGGGGAGCGGAGGGGATAAAGTCGAGTTTTTATAGGTAGCCCTTAATAATCAGCAAGGTCATTTGTTCAATTAAGTAATTCAGAGATCATTTTGGAACAAAAATCCGAACGCCAGCGTGGAGCTGGTTTGAACCAGAGCCTCGCTTAATGGGATCAACGACTTCCATCCTTGAGAAACGTGCGATTTAAGGGTTACCTGTCAAACCAGCTGGACTGTGGCTCTCCGGGAGCGGGGGCTGGACACCCCTGTGCCCGCCGTGCCGGAAAGGGTTTTAATAGCTGATTTCTACAACCGTTTAAAATCATATTTTTAAAAAAAAAAACTGCAAGCGACGTCTTGTCAAGACACGTTCTTCGCTTTTTTAAAAAAAAATTGATTTTACGGGATGTACCAAGTTGGGGAGAAAGGAGGGGGGGGGGGGCAGTTATTAATGTAATGAATTCATATTGAATGTGACCCTGAGTATATCTTAAATAACTGTCTGGAAGCATTTCCACAGAGGCTGTTGTTGTATATGATAGTTTAGGCTATTTATTTATTTATTTATTTATTGATGTTTGTTTTTTTTTTTAAGCGAGTAATGTTTCTTCAGGACTCTTGATATTTTTCTATCTATTTATTTATATTTTGTTATCTAGTTTTTAGGTGACTGACGCTCAGTATAAAATTCTGAATTTACTGCAGGTCCACACTGGGTTTGTTTTGTTCTGTTTTTTACTGCTGAAAATTGTGGGTGGTTTTATTTATTTATTTTAAAAGACCGTCTCTGGAATTTAACCTTGAAAGTTAGGATTTTGTTTTGTATTCATAATTGATATAAGTGTGTCATTTCCTGCCATTTTATTTAAATATATGTTGTTAACTTAATTATTATTTATTTGATTGTATTGCCCTGTCGCCTGTGAATCCAAATAAATGATTGTTTTTAAAATACATGGCTCTTTAAGACCGTTGATTATTATTATTAATTTATTTAGCAGACGCCTGCTTTATCCAAGGCGACTTACAGAGACTAGGGTGTTTGAACTATGCATCAGCTGCAGAGTCACTTACAACTACGTCTCACCCGAAAGACGGAGCACAAGGAGGTGAAGTGACTTGCTCAGGGTCACACAATGAGCCAGTGGCTGAGGTGGGATTTGAACCCGGGACCTCCTGGTTACAAGCCCTGTTCTTTAACCACTGGACCACACAGCCTCCTGAGCAGCAGCACCTTGAAATCCCACCAATGCGATGCAACAGCAGCACATGGGGGTCCATCATCATAATGCACGATGATACTGTAGCGCTCCGTGTATCATGTTTGCGTCTTGTATTCCCTCTCGTTTCTCTGTCTGGGTGCTGTTATTACCGCTGTATCGTGTTCCTCTCCCCCTGTCTGTATTCCCTGTAGCTGCGGGTTCGCTCTGTCCCTGTGGCTGTGCGAGCTGTCCTGCACGCATGGTGCGCCCTGGCCCCTGTCATTGGCTGTTGGTTGTGTGTGCCCATTGGTCCTGGTGTGCGCCTGGGGACCAATGGGATAGCTGTTCGGTCCGGCACCCGATTAGCATAAAGGGGCGGGGTTATGTTATAAAAGGGGGCGTTGCACGCTCATTGTGGGCGTTCCAGGGCAAGCAGCGGGATCTGTAGGGTGTGGTGACGTAACATGAAAAATAAAGCTTTGAACCTGAAAGCAGCGTCTTGTCTTCTTCTCTTCTGCCTATTGCGTGAAACGCTACAATAATAATACTACTACATGAAGATAATAATAATAATAATACATGTAATAATGATGATGGGCAGCAGTGTGGAGTAGTGGTTAGGGCTCTGGACTCTTGACCGGAGGGTCGTGGGTTCAATCCCAGGTGGGGGACTCTGCTGCTGTACCCTTGAGCAAGGTACTTTACCTAGATTGCTCCAGTAAAAACCCAACTGTATAAATGGGTAACTGTATGTAAAAATAATGTGATATCTTGTAACAATTGTAAATCGTCCTGGATACAAATAATAATAATAATATATTTAGTACGATTAATCACTTTGTATGAATTGAAAGGGAGTGTAGCCTCCTCTCTCTGTGTGTTAAACATCCCTTATTAAATAATTTGGGCAGCGACAGTTTCAGAGATAGAGACAGTATTCTGAAACGCTGAACGGAGATCGCTTTCCAGAGCAGGACGGGTTTGCGTGGCGCGGTGCAGGGAGTACGTCATTACGCTGGGACTTGCGTAAAGCACGTTGAACTCTTGAAGGAGCTGCTGGAGTCTCCTGCGGTTTCTCAGGCTGCTGAAAAAAAAAAAAAAACAGCGATTCATTTTGTTTAGGAATACAAATGAAAAACAAAAGCAATTGACTCGTATTTGCAATGGTGTGTTTAACATGTATTCACAATGCGAGGTGAGTTCAAAAAAACAGAGTGTTTATACAAATTAAATACATTGTGTGCATATAGATTGACAGCAATCAATCACCAAAAACCACGCCTACAACCGTTTTAACTGTTGAAGGCACGTCATCTATTTAAAAAAAAAAAAAACCGCGACTCTCAACAGATTACATCGACTCTCAAGCCCAATTCCGCTTGTTATAAGCGGCAACTGCGGAGGCGTCCCGATAAAGCAGCGCCGACTGGTGATGCCCAATCACCGCACAGCAGAACACACAGCAGCCAATAAACACCAGGGGGCGGGCTAATCTGGAACAGGGCGTGGCCCGGCGAGACGCTGACAGTCCTGATTGGCCGGTTCAAATATTTGAATGACTTGACCGCCGGGAAGTTTTGATACGGATGCGCAGAGGCGGCGCAACAAACGGAAAAAATTATCATTTTACTGCTTTAAGAAAGAATTGCTTCAAAATAAGGACGCCGCTGGGGACGGGAATTCAAAAATCAAACTATATAATATACAGAATGGAAGGGGATGTGATCGCACCGGTACTTTCTCGAACAGGTATGTATGATTGTGATTATTATTATGAATATTCACAAGCCAAAACACGTTTTTAGCCCTGAAAAGTGTCTCTTTACATTAATCACGACCCGTGTTTTATATGAATGTACACGAAACACGCACACACGAATTGTACACGACGGACACAGACCGAGGAGAACGCGATGCGCTTTTATTTAATTTAGCGACTCATATACCGGGGTCTGTATTATTTGCAAGACGCTCGGTAGAGAGGCGCACATTAAAATGCATGTTAAAGACCCTGCCCACGCGAGGCACGCTGAATAAGCTGGTCTTGTAGTTACCGGTTTAGCTTTTCTCTTTGCGTTAATGTATTTTAATTAAATTAATATTAATAATTAAGAAATATCTGAGGGCTGCGACAGCATCGCACTACACGCACACACACACACAATGCATTCGCATCTGCTCAACCCTGAACCGTTTCTAATAAATAAAACCACGTTTTGTTTACGTGTGTGTATAATATATTTGTGTGTGTGTTTTTAAATGACGTCCAGTTTCGAGCTGGTTGTGTTTCTGTTGTCACTGTATAATAAGTGACGTAGCTGTACCAATAAGAAGTGACGTAGCTGGGCTTCTGCGTAGTGACGTAATGCTATGTCGGCCCCGCCCCTACAGTTAGGTTAGGGCAATTTTATACAGAACTCTTAACATGACGTTAGCTTCCAGCTAGCATCGCCGTGTTACAGCCAGCGGTGCAGTGCACCCGGGTCCGAGGACTACATAAAGAAGGACAGGAAAATGATGTCACAGTGGGCGGAGTTAGTAAACAGTGCAGCATTTCTGGAGCCCGCAGAGCACTTAAAAATAATAATAATAATAATTTATTTCTTAGCAGATGACCTTATCCGGTGCGATTTACAGTCGTAAACAAAAATACATTTCAAGAATCACAGTACAAGTAATAATACAATTAAGAGCAAGATAAGTACAATGACTTTGGTTCTGGCAAGTACAAGTGTGACAAAATACGATTCAATAACGGAGCAGATAACAGCGTCAGTGATAGTTACATCAGGATATGATTAAATACAAAATACTACAGATTAAACACTTGGCAGATTACAGTACTCAAGTACAGGATTAAATGCAGTGAAATAGGGGGCAGATAAGAGCAAGTAAAGCGCATTTAAGGAAGGGTGATGAAGTGTCCCAGGGGGAAAACAGAGTTCTGCAGGTGCTGTCTGAAGAGGTGAGTCTTGAGGAGGCGCCGGAAGGTGGTCAGGGACTGGGCAGTCCTGACATCTGTAGGAAGGTCATTCCACCAGTGCGATCACAATGCTTTCTAACGTATCCGAGCTCGCCCTGGCAAAATGTTTCTTGACATAATCAATCATTAATTCGCATAAATAAGTCAGTCACTTTATATATTTACGATATTTTGTATTCTTATTAAAAAAAAAAGCGGGCATATCCTAGCGCTGCAAGACAGCACCGCCGCAATGTATTCAGGACAGAGTGGGCTCCACAAATGGCGCCAGTAAGGGAGCACCGAACTGCATCACGGGATTGACTGTCCTATCCTTCTCCGGGACAAGCAAGCGGAGTCACATGACTGGCACCTCCCGCACCCCAGCCCTATTCGCTCAGCCAGTCCTCTTGACGCAATGAAAAGAGAATGAAAGACTATTTCTGTTATCAACTGCTTCATTCCAAAGTAACACAAAGTGAATAATATAACGCAGAGTCCTCTATTAACAAAGAAAATAAAATCTATTAACAACAAAACAGCATGCTTTTTTTAAAAAATTGAAATGCAATTCACTCCAGGACCAATTGAAATTCAACTTACGCTAGGGGTGCGCAAGCTCTTTTATTTCGAGCCGCGGTTTTATTGAAAATACGTTGTGTTGGAACTGCGCAAGCGCAAAGCGTCAATCGTTCCTCTCCGCCTCGCCCACTTCCATCGAGGAAATCGGAGCGTGCTGTTTGCGGTCCGCCGGCACGTTCAGCCAATCACAGCTAACTTTACATGGAACGCAAAACTGACGCTCAGCGTAAGAGTTCTGCATGAGGGCTCCGAGCTTTGCAGAAGGTCCGGGCTGAAGTTAGATACGTATTGAATATCAGCTGAGGTTCAAAGGGGGGGAATCACATAGAGAGCCTGGATGTGCCACCTCAATTATTTATTTCTGTTAAAGATAAAATAGCTTGCAGAATGGCACAAGCAGGCATACACAGGCTATGCCATGAAACACACACACACACCCCTTTCTTTTCCTGCATAAAATATGTATTTATTTCTTAGCAGACGCCCTTATCCAGGGCAACTTACGAGATATCACATTATACATTATTTCACATTATACAGATATCACATGATTTTTTACATATGATTACCCATTTATACAGTTGGGTTTTTACTGGAGCAATCTAGGTAAAGTACCTTGCTCAAGGGTACAGCAGCAGTGTCCCCCCACCTGGGATTGAACCCACGACCGTCCGGTCAAGAGTCCAGAGCCCTCACCACGACTCCACACTGCTGCCCATATTGGCGCACATTGTGAGGGCTTTGCCACCTCGAGCTGGGTGTGATGCTGAAGCTTAAGTGATTGTCTTGTGAATAGAGCGTGGTTTGTGATGGCAGGAGCACCAAGCCTCTCTCAGGAGCTTGAAACCTGCTTCCAGGAGACCCCGGGAGACCTAGTTTGAGGGTGCTGTATCAAACCCCAAGTCTCCCTCTCTGGTGAGCCGCACAGCACCCTGAAACCCCCGTCTCCTGAAACCAGGTTCCAAGCCACACAAAGCTCCTGCGTGTTCCCCGGTCTCGGTTAGCGTTGCTGGGCGGGATGGAGAGTGCATCTGCCTGTGTATCTGTGTTAAACGCAGACCCGCAGCCTCGCGCTTTCAATATCACCTCACGACACGCTCTCTGGTTGCGTTTCTCTGACAGAATTGCGAAAGCAGAAGCTGATGGAGTATCTGGCTGCGAAAGGCAAGCTGAAGCCTCCCAATGCGAAGTAAGTAAGATTTATTTCTTAGCAGACGCCCTTATCCAGGTCGACTTACAATTGTTACAAGATATCACATTATTTTTGCATACAATTACCCATTTATACAGTTTTTACTGGAGCAATCTAGGTAAAGTTCCTTGCTCAAGGGTACAGCAGCAGTGTCCCCCCCCACCTGGGATTGAACCCACGACCCTCCGGTCAAGAGTCCAGAGCCCTAACCACTACTCCACACTGCTGCCGCAGCCGCAGCGTGTCTAGCTAAAGCCGCCCCTCCTGCTCTGCACTGGACTCTCCTGACCTCAGCACCACGTTACTGGATCCTCAGCTGATGCGCTATCCTTGCACTATTGCACTGCTAACATGTCACTGTAGATATAACTTGCTGTGATCCTAACTGGCTGCATCCTAGTTCATATTGTATTCTAGTAGTATTATTATTATTTGCACTGACTGTAAACTGCACTGTGTTTAAATACGAAGCTTGCATTGTAACCCTGTGCTGCCCTGGAACACCTGTGAGTCACCTTGGATAAAGCAGGCGTCTGTCAAATAAATCAATATTAATTACATTGTAGTTAATTGCGAATGAGTCTCATATAAGAGTACGTGCTTCCAGGGCTGCTCTGCAGGGGTGTGTCGGTGTTTCTCCTGCCCTGTTGTGATGAGAGATTTACCGGGCTGGCTGCTCAGAGTCTTCTCCCCTCTCTTTGTCTTTTATTACAGGCCGTATCTGAGAGAGAACCAGATCCTACAGAAGCCTCCTCCGGCCGGTCTCAAACCCGCTCCAGTGAGCTCCTGTACTGGTCTCGCAGGGGGGAAACCAGTTAAGAAAAACGATTTCCTGTTACTACTGTAAAACGAGCGCTGTGTTTTCAATGATCTCGCATTCATTAAAAATCTGTGTGTGTGTGTGAACGGATTCCATGGGCATTGAAACGTCTATTTTAAGTCGCGCCTTGGAATCTAATAAAACAGCAGCTACACTTATTATTATTATTATTATTATTATTATTATTATTTGTTAGTTATTATTTATTATTATTTATTTATTATTATTATTATTATTATTATTATTATTATTATTATTATTATTATTATTATTATTATTATTATTATTATTATTATTATTAAAGCTGGGAGGAAAGGAAGGTGCCACGTCAATAGAAATTAACACGAACAATTGAAAGCGTACAGAGTTCTTTTTTTTTTTACCTCTATCAATTAAAAGGGAGTGACTCTCGGATGCGAACAGGCTGGTATTTGAGATCCTAACCTGAAAGGAAAAGACGTTTATTTCAGCTCTTGCGCACAGGATGAGAAAGTAGATTTCACTTGAAACTAAATCTGGGTTTCACCTGATCTTTATCTGACTGGAGTCCTGCGTCTCGTTTCACACACTCTGTGTCCTGACTTGTAAAAAAACAAACCTGTTCACCTCATTTCTCTCGACAGGTGCTGTCTTGTTCGCTCCAGTATTTGCATCTCTGGGTTTGTGAAACCAGCAGTGAAAGTTCACTTGTTGTTATTTGGTGTACATTCAAATGTTTCAGGTGTCCTCTGATTCATTTTGGGTTCCTGAGCAAAACAAAAAAATTCCAACACAGCCGTAGATCCCAGATTCCTGCCAGTTTTCAAATTTTTATTTTTTAATACTTCTGCCTTCAGCTAGTTTTCTTCTGTGGTAGATCTGTGCTCAGAGCGTCAACGACCAAGCGTTACATACAATTACATTATTTTTTACACATTATTTTTACCTACAATTCCCCATTTATACAGTTGGGTTTTTACTGGAGCAATCTAGGTAAAGTACCTTGCTCAAGGGTACAGCAGCAGTGTCCCCCACCTGGGATTGAACCCACGACCCTCCGGTCAAGAGTCCAGAGCCCTGACCGCTACTCCAGACTGCTGCCCACTATTATTATTTACATTGAATGATTTATGATTCAAGTTGAGAGCAGGTTTCTCTTGCACTCTTTGTAGCAAAGAGTTTGAATGAAACACACTCTCAGCTTAGAGGCTTGGAAGCCTGCATTAATAAACGTTTTATTTTTGTGTGTTTTATTGCTCTGCAGGCCAGCAGACAGAAGGAGAACCTCTCTAGGCAGCCCCCCAAACCTGGAGGGGCAGAAACTAAAATCCCCCCCAAAACTGGGGCCCGCGGCGCCCCCCTGCCCACCTCCCGTCCCGCGGTAAAGACCTCGCTCCTCCGAGTGCCGATCAGACAGAACGGCGCTTCGGAAACGACTTCCAAACCTGCGCCCCAACGTCCTGCCTCCTGGAAACTGGGGTGCCCCCTCAACCAGGCCCCCCAGCCCAGCCGTGCACCCCCTCGCCCCGCGGGAAACCCTCCCAAAACCGAGGGCCAGGCCTCCAAACCCCAGCCCACGAAGGAGGCCCGCAGGCCAGCCTTCCCCAGTGCGGTTCGGGGCCTGCTGGGACATGGGGGGCTGAAGTCAGAGATCGGGCTGGGAGAGGAGGCTGGGGGAGAGAGGGGGGCCCCCACACGAACCGGGGACCCCCCGACTGCAGCCGAGGGAGGAGGGGCTGGGGAGAAAAGAACCAGAGTCGGTTCCTCATCCAACAGCAAATCCGCCCCAAACGCGCCCTCCTCTGCGACGCTGAAGCCTGGAGGCATTAGCAAAGCCGTCAGAACCGGAGACAAGGCCAGCGCGGCCCCAAGACCCAGCCACGGGGCCCCCGGGGGCCGCAGTGGAGCTGGGAAGCCGCTGCTGCAGGGAGATGCTACTGGGAGGACTGGGAAAGCAGCTGGGACCCGGGTTCAGGAGCCCAGAGGATCCCAGGGGACAGCGGTGAGCAGGGGGGGCCCCTCCTCCAGCAGTCAGGGCGGATCCCAGCCCCCAGGGGGGAGGAAGGGGGGCCCGGGGGGGGCAGCGAGGCCCGTGAAAGAGGGGGGTGCCCCCGCAGCGGGACAGGAGAGTCTGAGCGCAGCGCAGGAGGAGAGGATGTGAGTTTTGATTTATTTATTTGTTTTGCAACGCTCCCTCTATTTCCCTACTGGGATGGGAATCGGACTCCTATTGCACAGCAGTGTCACCCAGTCCAGGTTTTACTAGCAGCTTGATCAGCCCCAGTGTGTCTAGCTAACAAGCTCAGGTGTGTCTGATTATTAAACTCACAGTGAAACTAATGGGAGTCTTATTTCCATCCCTGCCCTTTGAGTGATGCATTTAAAAAAACAAAAAAAAAGTATTTGTGTGTTTTTTTTTTTTCTCTTCTTGTTCCAAACTATAAAAACACTCCAATAATATTGAATTTGGGAATACAAAAATAACTGTAATACATTCAATGGCAAACGTTTCGACTAGATTAAATATAAGATCAACACGAGATATGTCTTGGT